>NW_028227263.1:108815038-108870038 GCF_978045245.1 Mus caroli | reverse complement strand
GGAGTAAATGGTGATGTGGGTAAATGGATAGTTTAGTGAATGGAAAAAGATGATAGAGTGGTGGACTGGGTGGGTAGATAAATGAACAGACACATGGATGGGTGGACAGGTAAACAGGTAACATGAGTTGGTGATCTTAGTCCCACCCCTCTTCCAAGCCTGGTTTGCTTCCACCCACTACTCTGTGAGTCACAGAATAAAGCCAGTGCTTCACTGACATTCCAGACCTTGCTGATCAGGCCCCACCTGTTTGATTTTCCTCTGCCTACTCTCATACAGGATCAGACTCCCTCTCTCTCTCTGCTGACCCGGCTGAATCATCCTCACCACCTCCAATCCACTTTCACAGATCCACACACTATGAACATTACCATCCTAGAAGGTTCTCTGGGCCAGTCCTCCCCACATCCCTGCATCCTGTTCCATGGTGGGAGTCTTATCTCCTGCCCATGGTGAGGTGAATAGTTGAGGCCACCACACCATGCTTGCCTAAATTATCAGGAAGTAACTTAGGAAACCTCAGAGTCCAGGTTTAAAATTCAATGTACAGGAGCCAAGTTACTGGCAGGTTGTTGGGCTCAAATGGGTGATGACATAAAGTTCTCACCACCCTCACCCCGAGCTCCAGGCCCCACAAGCTAGGTGATCTAGATCAAGTGCAGATCTAATCCCCCCTCCTCTCAGTTCCTAATCTCATGTACATGACTAGAAGCTTCTGCAGGATGAGGGAAGGGCAGAGAATTCAGGGGCACACTCCTCCGAGGGTCTGGCTGGGGACTGTGTAGTGGCTTAGGCTTCCAACCCCCAAGTTGCTAAGCTGCAGGGAACAGTGAACAGCCTAGAGCTGTTCGTCAAAAGCCTTGAAACATCAGTAGTCCATCTAAGCCAATATTGCCCATGGCTGGTCCTGCATGATGAATGGAACACAGGGTGACAGAGGGCCAAGTGGTACCTCTAACTACCGATCTTGCCAGTGTTATATGGTCTTATGTCAACTTGACACAAGCTAAAGCCATTTGAGGGGAGGAACCCCCAATTGAGAAAATGCCTCCATAAGATCTTGCTGTAGGGCATTTTCTTAACTAGTGATCGATGAGGGAGGGCCCAGCCCATTGTGTGTAGGGTCACTCCTGGGCAGGCGGTCCTGGGTTCTATAAGAAAGCAGGTTGAGCAAGAGATGAGGAGCAAGCCAGTAAGCAGCACCCCTCCATGGCCTATGCATCAGCTCCTGCCTTCAGGTTCCTGCCCTGTTTGATTTTCTGTCTTGACTTCTTAAATGAACAATATGAGTATATGGATAAAAATATATATGAATATATGGAGGTATGAGCCAAAGAAACCCTTTCCTCCCAAGTTGCTTTTGGTCATGGTGTTTCATCACAGCAACAGAAAACCCTAACTAAGACATTACCCATGGTCATCACTGGCAAGGAAGTTACCTGTGTCCTCTAAGGCCAAGGTCCAGGCCTCTGAGTATCTCACATCTTCATAGCAGCCACACGGCCACACCTGGCCTCCAGGTGTTCTGTGGCAGATGGTACAGTGTGCAGCTGCAGAGCTGAGACATAGCCGTACCACTTCACCTTGTCCCTCTGCCCAAGCCTGCTGGCCTTCCTGGGGAAGACTCATTTCCATATCACACAGACTGTGATCTCTGTGACCTTTTGGGCACATTTACTCCTGGCACGCTGACCAAATGACAGGTCCCCCCTCCGAGACGCCCCAGTCAATGCCCAATATCCACAAAGCTCCTGATCCAACAGAGCCACTTGCCTCCTCCCTCAATCTGGGAACCACCTTCACCATCTGCTTCCTGTACCTACATCCCCCAGCCCCTCCTGACTGTGGCTCTGGAAGACAGATATCTGATCTTAGAGTCCTGACACCCACAGACAAAGTGTGCTCCGTGCAGCCTTGCTGGGTACAGGGGACCCCCATCAGCTCTGCAGTTGTACGCCTGTACTTGAACGTGTGAGCAGAGAAGCCACTGTTTCCCCTGAAAGAGCCCAGGGTCGCCGGGTCATAGCCTCTGCATTCCCCACCCCCTACCAGGGCCCTGCACAGCCTGCCATCCTGCCTCCTGGGGAGCATTTGGGCACAGTGGGCTTGGCGGGCCCTCAGCTTCCCAGGCGGATGTGATGGCAAATAGCAGGCACTTGGCATCGGGTCGGGATTTCTGAGCATAACAGAAATGTCAGGCGGGTTTTAATGAAAGGCTGTGTGCTTCTGGGGATTGACAGGCCAACACACAATCCGGATTTTCAGATGGCTTGTTCTCAGGGCTCTTGGCACAGGCTCCTGAGCTGAGGGGAGCCCCTCGAATGTGCCGGGGGCAGGGCCATCTCCCCCAACTTGCAGAAGTAGCTACCATCAATTGACAGGCTCCCCTTCCCCGTCTCTGGCCACAGTGCTGAGCCCTAATTTAGAAACCAAATTCTTTCTCATCCTAACCTGCAGCAATTGGATGCTTGCCTTTTGCCTGCACTTCGTGAGCAACGTGTGGCAGAGGAGGCGGCGTCCCCTCCATTGACGTCAGGAGGGCTGCTGGGAGCACAGTGGCCACCCTAGGCAGGTGCTACAGGGCCAGGTGCCCTGTGGGGAGGGGGTGGCTGCTGCTGTGACAATTGGTCCCTAAAAGAAAATCTTGTTACCTAGCTCCAAGGGTCACAAAACCCTGACAGAAGGGGATGGGGAGGGCAAAGCCTGGAGAAGGGCTAGTTACCCTCAGCAGAGGGTAGTAGATGAACATACATGTGACAGGTTTGCATGACCCAAGGTGCCTCGCTCTCTAGTGAGGGCTGCTTAGGGGCTGGGTAGCTGCAAGTGCCAGAGCTGGTGCTGACTGAGCCAGACAGGTAAGACTAGAATGAGCACTGGACAGGCAGGCTGGAGAGACCAGGATTATCCATCTCTTCACCGCTATCCCTTTTATATCCCCTCTCTCCTGATGACACTGCCCCATCCCTGCTTCTAGGAGTTCTGCATCTGCCCAGGAAGCAAAAACAGTCACTTTTTGTCATAGGTTTCCTTAGCAAACCAGTTTCAAGAATTTTGGGGGCTCCCAATTTTAGGGGTTTCTTTATGTGGGTGCTTGGTTGTGTCGCTGTAGGCCTGGGTATAGAACTGAGCATCATGACAGAGAGGCCTGATGGAGGAGAGACGCCATTCAGTAGAAAGAAAGACAGAAAGGGACCAGGGATAAGATGTACCCTCCATAGACACCCCGCCCCCGTGACCTATTTCCTCCAACCAGGCCCTACCTCCTAACAGTCCACTGAGCACCTAACTCAACTTAGGGTCTATCCATGATGACGTTGGTGCCTTCACAATGGAACCACTTCTAGGAAGCACCATGAGTGGTGGAGCCTTTTGCAGAGATACATCATATTCAAATGACAACAACCACTAAGGGGAGTGAACCTGGCAGTGTGGACAGTACGGGACTCCGCTGGGCTTTGAAGAAGCCTGGCGCTCTCACATGGGAGCTGCTATTCAGGGGGATCCCAACCTCCATTGAGACTTTTATCTCAGGCTCTTTATTCAGACCTCCAAGACAGGTGGACCCTGTCTCCCTGGATAAACTAGGGGCATGTCTGGGCAGCCCCAGTAGAGAGAGGTGATCCAAAGTCTCAAAGCAGGATGGGTATGCCTCCTTGTTATCCTATCTTTCCCTGAAAGCAACTAGCTATGAGGTACCTCACTCCAAATCCCTTCCTCTGGTAGACTGAATCTGGGAACCCATACCCAGGTGCCCTGAGCTTCTTGGCTGAGAGGAAAGCCAGTTTTCCTAGGAGCAATCTGAAACGTCTGCCTGAAAGAAACTAGTGGGTTGGGTTAATACGAGAGCCATAGGCAAGTAGGCAGGTCCAGTACAGGCTCTCTGTGCTGAACGGGACAGGGATAGGTCCTCCAGAGACCCTGGTTGCTAAGCAGGTAAGCATAGGCGTACCCTTCTTCAGACCAGGAGAGGTCATTGATACAGCGAGGATAGACAGCAGAAACATGCACCCTGAGGGTTGCAGGAGGAGTCTAAGCTGGCAACGAGGAATGGGAGCCAAGAATTGGGTCCAGGTGGATTGGGAAGGCATTCTGCAGAGGACATGTCCATGGTCACAAGAGACGGCTGGGTGTGTAGGGTCTGAGCCTCTGGTCACACCAACACTCTCAGCTCCACTCCCACCCTCACTGGCTCTTGTCTGAAAGTCACGCCTGTCACTCCGCCATTCCAGACTCTTCCCTGACCCTGATCCCTCTCTGGCCACTTGGCCACTGGGCCATTTTCAGCTCCTCGAAGGCACTGGGCTTCCTCCCAGGCTGCTCTAGTTGCCAGCGCTGCTCTGGGTTCCTGTGGCTGGCTCCTCTGCTCAGATGTCGCTCTAGCAGAAAGCCCCACCCCTCCCGTTCCGGTTCTCTCTGTTCTCTAGCATCCATTCCTAGACCACCACCCTGTGGGGGTCCCCTGAGACTCAGCTCCATTCTAGGGAGCTTATGCTTTTTTTGTTTGATTTTATGTTTACTCTCCTCTGTGTGCCCCCCGCCGCCGACCCCTGCTTGATTGACCACGATGGCTTGGAAAATCCAGAGCGCTGTGATTCCTAAGATAGGGCTAGCCTGGCACGACGGAGGCATTTTAGCAATGCAGGCGGAAGGACAGAACTGACTGAACGGCTCCAACATATTCACATTGGCCTCTCCAAAACACATTGACTGGCCTCTGCCTATGAGGCTGCTCTCTCCACCAGATGTGGAAGACGCCCAAGAGCTGGCCCAGGTTTGTCCCCAGGATACACCCAAGGTACCAGCTGGCAGACCCAGGTTCCTGGCTGACTAGAAAGACAGGACAGAATGGGTGAGCTTGTTCTCTGCCCTGTTACCTCCATTCCTTTGCCCCCAAGGCTTCTGATCTCTATAGCTCAATCCTCCTGGAGGATGGATGTCCAGGGAACTGTGGCAGGGAACCTCCTGGGTGTCACATTTTTTTTTACAGGCATAAGTTCCACACCAAACCCCAAAGAGGAACAGAGATCGATGCCCTGGCCTATTGATGAAAACCTCGCTGTAATGCAGATATTTCTCACGTTTTTATTATGTTCATGTATGGTGATTCATAGCAGTTTTGTCAATAAAAAAAAAAAGTCTGACACTAAAACTGTCACCAAAAAGTATTTATTTCTACCATAACAGCAAATTATACATTGAAGGTTTGTGGTGGTAGTGGGTAAAGTTGTGGGTACCAGCACCTGCATCATCTGGCACCCCTCCTGAACCCTGCCCAGACCAGGCAGGCTTTATGGATCCACACACAAAACTATAAGGGTCTGGTGTGAAGTGTTAAGGTCTTGGTCTCCAACTGGTGGCAGTGTTTCTGAGAGACTGTGGAACCCTTTGGAATACTGGCTGTCACTGTCACTAAATGACCTAAGAGCTTGAAGGTTTCAGGCCAGCTCCACTCATACCAAACTCTCTGCCTCCTGGTTGGTGCCCCAGACTCCAGAATTCATGGACCAACCATGTACCACGTCTAGCATACTACCATGGACTGATTCCTCTGAACCATGGACCAAAACAAACCTCCACCCTTCCACCAGGTGTGTCTGAGACAGCTGATGAGAAGAGGCAGCATCCTCAAAATAGCCAGCACTTGATGAGTAGGAAGTCGGGCGTGGTCTTGAAGCAGCAACACCAATACACACATGTTTAGACAGGTAAGCCACGAAGCTGTACTCAAGGAAAAAACAACCGGGCCATCTCTGGAAAATAAGGGGCTTCAAATGTTCACTTCTAAGAGAAGTCTGTAGCATAAAGGCATGCTTGACGGGGGCACCTGCCAGGATCAGGGAGAGTAGCAGGCGTGCTTGCCATTCTGCACAGGTGTGCAGGGCACTCTGCCCATTTGACAGCCATTTGGGGCTAATGACCATCCACTGATCTATTCAATCTATAAATACGTATTTTTTTAATTATGCATATACAGGAGGAGTATGGTACCATCCCAGTGAAAGTGCCTGCAGAGGTTAGAAGAGGGTGCCTGATCCCCTGGAGCTGCTTGACCCACGCGCCTCCGGTGTGGGTGCTGGGAATCAAACTCAAGCCCTCTGCAGCAGCAGTACTTGCTCCTAACCAATAAGCCATCATCTCTCCACCTCCTATAAGATTGTTTTTAAGTGAAATGTACTCCCTAATTTGGGTATTGTGGGAACTGGGAGAGGGACGGAGGGAGGGTCACAAACCCTAAAGGCAGCTTTTCATTTCAACTATAAATGTACCAAGAGGCAATTCAGGACAGTGGGTCAGCGGATGGTCAGCCTTCCCTGGTGGCTACAGGCTGGCTCTGTGGGCAGGAGTCAGCTGGTTCAGTGTACTGGCACCAACGGGGATCCCAGGGGACAATGTCACTTCAGCCAGGCTTGCTATTTTGGGCAATTAACAAGGAGGTGGGGATAATTTATATATATATATATATATATATATATATATATATATATATATATATATAAAAGAATATCTGCCTAGGGGTCAGAAATTCATACTTAGATCAATCGGGTGGGTAAATGGGGAAAGCACATCTTTTTAAGACTCTGCAGAAGGTGTCTGCTTTGCCCTGGCAGCCCTGCGTCTGCTCATCTTTGTTCATGTGGTTTTGTCTCAGTGATTTGAGCGTGTTCTAATTTTGTCATTCAAGCCATCTGACTTTCCCCGCTCTATACAAACAAAACCTAATTTAGTTTGAGATGTTTTAAGTCATAACAATGACGGATGGCCAGGGTTCAGGTGTGGTGGAATATTTAAACACCAGTCTATATTTTTCTGATATAGAGACAGGCAGCGTTTTTTGTGCTCTGATTAATTATGATTTTGCATTTCAGAAAAAAATAGCTTTTTCTATTCTACATTATTAATTGGTTATTTAATTAGGAATTCTCCAAGCTTCAGATGTTGGGAAGCTAAATCTGTGAGTGGGTTTAAAAAAAGCCAAGCTCCGTCCTGTTGCCTCTTTGAATCTTATGAAGGTCACAATAAGACGTGATTGTTTGGCACAGCAGCCGTGAATTATGCCACCCAGACAAGCTTTTAACCTATGTGCCTCCGCTCTGAGTGAGACACACGGGCATGTGCTCACGCTAAACCTTCTCTATTGAAGAGGATTCAATCACCATAATGAATCTGAGGCCAGGCAGCAATCTTCCGCACTGAAAGAATTTCTAAAAGATTGTAGAATTTGTAAAACGAACAGCTCGCAGACTAAATGGCTGTGTGGGTGAATCAATTATTGCAAGGCCCCGAGTAGTCATAATATTTAGTACATATCATACAGTGTTTCAGGTACAATAAGATATGCTCGTTTTTTCCCCATTCCCACTGGAAATGGTACCAAGAGCCTGCAAACAGCCCCAGCTGGTCTGGCCTGCAGCATCGGGGAAGAGCTGGGTCAAGTGGAGCTGAGGAATGCACATGCAAGCATGGATGTGGCTGGCAAGGAGGCTCCCTCTGAGAGGCAGAGGAGGTGGGGCACCCCCACAATCCCACCAAGCCGGCTCCCAGCCACCAAGATGCTAAGTTGCCAGCTCTCCGTTTTTAGAGCTTGGTTTTGAATCGCTTCCTTATTAATACAATAATTATTTTTCTCTGACAGCACCATTTATAACCATCTACTCTGTGTCCAACTAGCCCTGTTTTCATTAATCAGTGGGCATTGGGTGACTGTCAGCCTCTCTCTGGATCATGACTTATCGGCCCCATGCAGGCTCCTCTTGCTGGGTGGACCACAAATCCCATGAGGAACCAGCTTCCAGCTTTTATGGCTGCCTGTGGGGAAAGCTTCACGCACGGAGACCTAGGTGTCATCTAAAGACCTAGGCTTCAGGAAAGGGTACAGGGAACCCCAAGGAGTGTGTGAAAGGCTATTGAAAAGTTGTCAGAGAAGCCATGCATGGTGGTATACCCTGTATTCCTGGCTCTCAGGAAGTTGAGGCAGCTCAATCATTTGAGCTCAAAGCCGGTTGGAGCTGCACAATAATATCCTGTCTCAAATGAAATAGTTAAAAAAGAATGTTTGGTTAAGACATAACTCAGTTCAGCTCTTCTGGAGGACAGGATGGAGGGTCCTCAGCAAATGAAAAATAGATGCCTCAATAAATTACCCAAAAATAAATGAAAGGATGCAGGCAGAGGAGCCCTGCACAGCCATGTTGAAATCATGGCCAACAGAGCAATCAATATGTTCCCTAACACACAACTGGATTTTAAAAAAAAAAAAAGGACACTAGTTAGCCACAAAAGAATAGACTCCCGTCATTTGTGCCAGCATGGACTGAACTCAAAATAGGTTAGGCTCCGAAAGACAAGTACTGCAGGTTCTTACTTGTGCACCCATGCTAGGTGGCTCACAACCACCTGTAACTCCAGCTCCAGAGAATCCCACGCCCTCTTCTGGCCTCCATGGGCACTGCACTCACTGTACATACCCATACACAGATACACAAACATGACAAATAATTAACAAATCAAAAATAGAAGCAAGGAGTTCAAAGGGAAATGATTAATGCAAAAGGAGGTGGATATGCTGCTTATCCTGGTTTAGTACTAATATGTATACAAATATTTAACCATCACACTGTACCCTTGAATATATACAATTATTATGTGTCTATTAAAATTAAACCAAACACTGGTAGAGGGCTTACCTAGCATTCATAAGGTCCTAGATTCAATCCCTAGTATTGATTTTAAAGTTTTAAGTTAGGCTGGGTGTGGTGGCATACATCTGTAATAATACCAGTAGATATTACAGTAGAAGCTAAAAGATCACAAGGTGAGGCCAACCTGGGCTACATGGTAAACTGAAGCTGAGCCTGGGCTGTATGCAAGTCCCTGTATCAATGCCCAATTCTAAAAGTCTTAAGAGGCAAAGCCTATTTCCCTCCAGCAGTGTGAGGAGGCTGGAGAGAAACCAAGGGAAATTTAAAACTGTCATGATGTTATCAGTGCAAAGTATTCTCCAATTGTTGGACTTACAGGGCCAAGAGGAAGCTTAAAAGTTGGTATTGCATAGGACATGGTAGCCTGTTATTTCAGCATTTGGAAGGTTAAGTAAAACAGGAGGAGTGAAGCCAGCCTGAGCGATATAGGGGATGCTGTCCTAACAACAAAAAGACGCTACAAGGATTGAGATTGGGCTGGAGAGCCCTATGTTAGAGTCCTAGAAGGGATCTTGGAGATCCTAGGGGTCCATTGGTGTAAGCTTCCTGTTAGCACAACATTCTGCCATAGACGGAGCACACAGTACCAGGCACCACAGCTCGCAAAGCCCAGAGGTAGTGTTGCACGGTGCCCTTTTAGCCTGTGCTACATGCTATTCATTTCCAGAGGAAGCTTCCCACTGCTGAGGGCCACAAAGCCACTGCTCTGTCTCCAGAGGGAACACCATCCATTCCTCGATGCTCCCTAAGCTACCTCTAGCCCTGTGGCTGCTCACTTGCCACAAACCCCCTTATAGTATGAGTCACTTGCTATTCTCAGCTGTTAAGGAAATACAAAGACAATCTTCTGTGATCGCCTAGACTCCATGCAGACCTTTTCTCCTGTGAACTTCGCCTCTGAGCTCCTTGATGTTAATGACAGGAAGAATAACATTCTAGGAGTCTGGCTGGTAGACCACAGAGTCAAGATGCAAGCACAGACCTTAGAAGACCTTTGTCCTAGCCCAGGTTTTTCTCCCATTACCAGGCACTCCCTCAATTACCTGGGGCATCTGTGACTCACCCCCAGAGAAGAGCAGATGCTCTCTTGCCAAATGAATCCAGAGCAGGATCACATACCAGCTCAAACAGCAAAAGTAGGCAAGACCATCCATTCCAGAAACATCCCTTCAGTCCAGCTTTCCACAGACCACTTCTAATCCTCAGTTGAATGGGGAAAGGGATAAACAGAAGTATCTTGGAGTACTACATAGCAAAATGATCCATGTAGATACAGAATATCAAATGCCAGGGGCTGGAGAGGTGGCTCAGCAGTTAAGAGCACTGGCTGTTTCTTCCAGAGGTCCTGAGTTCAATTCCCAGCACCCACATGGTGCCTCACAACCACCTGAAATGTGACAGGCAGATAGAGCACACAAATACATAAAATAAATAAATCTTTAAAAACTATATCAGCTGTCTAGGAAGAAATCCAACAAAGTGAGTTCATAAGCTCTGCAGGAGTAATAAAGAGTTTCATCAAGGGTTTGTGAAGAAGTCCTAATCAGGCGAGGAGATAGACCATGTCCATAGATACATTAGTGGAACACTGTCTAATGTTGGTTCTCTCCCTGAGGGATCTACTGGACTCTGTATTATTGTATTTTAAACACCCACAGGAATATCTAAGAAATCTTAAATGACTAGAAATAATAAACAAAGGGCAAGAATGATAAAAATAATTCTCAACATGAAAGGTGTAAGAAAAGACTTTGTGTCTCAATTTTCAGACTTAATGTGACTGTGACAGCAAGGGAAGAAGAAATAGCCCAACAGTGAGCCTCACTCTTGGTTCCATGGGATCCAGCATATAACAAAACCAGATCACACCAGATTAGTGTGAGAAAGCCACTATCCACATGGTGATGAGCAGCAGCCCACATCCACCTGTGCACTCATTCCAGGGAAAGCAACACAAGGCCCAGGCTAGGAAGCTCGGAGCAGCCCTGATAAGGCTGCTAGGGAAAAGGAGCCTAGCAAGGCGGTGGGGAGAAGATATTATGTAAACATACAAATGCTGGCCCATGGGTCATAGCTACAGTAGTAGTATCACACATGACATGTTGGGAGATAGATATGACTGATCCCAGTGAAATGAGGCAAGGATTGGAGCGATTTTGGTCGTCTGGAGAGATGGCTCAGCAGTTAAGAGGACCTGAGTTTGGTTCCCAGCACCCACATCAGACTGTGCACAACTCTGAGGAGTCGGACACCCTTCTCTGGACTCCCAGGGCATCTTCACTCACAAATGTGTGTTCCCATGCATGCATGTACACACACACACATACACACCACACTAAACAACAGCAAAACTAAATCTTTTTTTTTTAATGAAAAATGAACAACAGCAATAAAAATGCTTATAGCTAGGCCTAGTGGTTAAGATCTGCCATCCCAGCTACTGAGGAGTCTAAGGCATGAATGTCCTGAGTTCAAAACCAGCTTGGGTAACTTATCAGGACCTCATCTTAACATAAAAATAAACAGAGCACTGTAGACACAGGTCAGTGGTAGAACACTCAGGATCTACCAGTGCTCAGTAGTAGACAGCTTATCTAGTATACACAGTACCACAAATCTGTATATATGCATACACACACACACACACACACACACACACACACACACACACACGGAGAGGTTCCCCTGGGTAAAGGAAGTGGAGATGTAGAGGTAAAGGAGATGGATGGTGGTGGTGAACTCTAGATTACTAAGTTCTTAGTCCGTTTGAAGTAATTGGTTCACACTGTTGAAAAGATCACTTTGGGGACTAGAGAGATGACTCAGCAGTTACGAGTGCTGACTTCTCTCCCAAAGGATCTGAGTTCCGTTCCCAGAACCTTTATCGGGCAGCCCATAACCACTTATAACCCCAGTTCCATCTCATGCCCTCTTCTAGCCTCTGTAGATACCTGCACATGTGTGGTATATACACTCTCACAGACACACAGATAGATCCATAATTTAAAAGAACATCACTTTAGCAATTACAACACATATGGGGCACACATGGCACAAGGGTGAGTGTGCGAAAGCCCAGGGTCATGGTAAGTCCACTTATAGTCTCAGGTCTAATGCCTCCAGAACACAGAGAGATATTGTCTTGGCAGGTTTTGTTTATTTGTCTTTGTTTTGTTTTTTTTAATATGGTGAATATTTAAATAAGTATACTCTGGATGAAGAAGATTCATGTGGGTGAGCCTCATCCAATCAATTGAAGGTCTTAAGAGGAAAATAGAATGGAGGGTCTCCTTGGAAAAAAAAATGCTGCCTCCCAAGTGCCTTTGAACTTGAACTGTAGCCTCAGTTCTTCCCTGGGTCCCCAGCCTGCTGGGATGCCCTGGAGACTTAGGGTGTACCAAGTGCCACCACAAAGCTAATTCAGAGAGATGTATGGGTAGACTCGTCAATCAGCCTGTGGCAGATATTGATGATAGATCGATAGAGGAGTGATAGGTATGTCCATGGATGTGCACACGTGTGTATTCATGCTCTCCATCATCTTGTCCATCCTTCTGGAGAGCCTGGCTAGCCAAGGCTAACACAGGGACTTCCCATTCTACTCTCCACAGAGCAAGGCATCTGCAATCTGTTTTCACATAACTTCAAATGCATCATGAGGATGGCCCATCGTACTGGAGAAGCTTTTAAAATCCTCTTAATGATCAGGCATCTTTATAGTAGTTTATTTTGAGCCAGTCACTTACTGCCAGACCCTGGGATTTTTCTCCAATCTGTCTCTATTACAAGTAAAGATGTAATGAGACAATAGGGAACCTACTTGTTTTGTTTTATGGCCTCATCTCACTCAGTAGGCCAGGCTGGCCTTGTACTTGAGATCCTCCTGCCTCAACCTCTCAAAGACTGGGATTACAAGCAATGTGGTATGCATGTGGTATCATGCTTGTGGTATGGTTAGGAAAATAACTGATATTAAAGAATTTATGTGTATGTGAATATGTTTGCTTGTATGTATGTACATCAGATAAACGCAATGTCCACACAAGCCAAAAGAGGGCATCGAGTCCCCTGGAATTGGAATTGGAGAACTTGTGAGCCACTCAATATGGGTGCTATGAATTGAACCCAAGTCTTCTGCAAGCACTTGTAACTGATGAGTCACTTCTCCAGCCCCTAGGAATCTAGTCTTGATGTCTTCTTCTTCTTCTTCTTCTTCTTCTTTTTTAATATAGCAAAGAGGCTAGAGAGATGTCTCAGCAGTTAAGAGCACCCAAGGACCCAGGTTTGGTTCCCAGCACCCATGTGATGGCTCACAACCATCTATAATACCAATTCCAGAGTATCCAACCATCTCTTCTGACCTCCTCAGGCATCATGCATGAACATGGCACACAGACATACAGGGAGACAAAATATTCATACACATAAAACACAATATCTTTCTTTCTTTCTTTAACATATAGACAAGACATGGGGTGAGGATTTGGAAGTCTTGGTTCTGGCAATGAAGATCATGTCGCCTCCAGCAGCAGCTATGAGTTGGCCTACCAATCACAAGCTTGTTTCCAGACACTGTAATTCAGTCACCAGGCTGGTCCTGCTCTCATCCAACAGGCCTGACCCATATGCAGATCAGCCTGGTATCCAGCGTGGGGGTCAGTATCCCTCAGCAACACAGCTGCCAGTGCCCTCATCCACCCCCGACCTCCCTGCCTCCTCCTCCACCGCATTCTCAGCCCACATCACCTCACCTTCCATTTCTATTCCCTTGTGAGCCATCCTGCCTCCTGCACACAGTTCAGGGCTGCCAGATTTACTGTCATGCCACCATCTTGACAAACTGTGCCAAAATTAGACTTTTTTGTTTGCTTACTTGATTTTGTATGTGTGATCATTCTGCCTGTGTGCCACTTGCATAGCCAGTGCTTATGTAGACATCAGTTCCCCTGCAACTGGAGTTACAGACAGCTGTGAGCTGGCATTTAGATGCTGGGAATTGAACCCTGGTCCTCCAGAAGAGCAGCCGGTACACCTAACCACCTCTCCAGCCTCCTCTAGTAAGCCCCTTTGAGAAGAGGGTGATTTGCACACACCTGTCATCCCAGCACTTGGGGAGGCTGAGGTAGAAGGACCAAGAGCTCTAAGCCATCTTTAGCTACATGCTAAGAGTCTGTCTTTAACTTTAAAAAGAGAGGGCAGTGGAAAGGTGAGGGAAAAGAAGGAAACAGAAACTCTGGGAAGCAAGGTGAGAGGGAGTGAAGCCAAGACCGGCTGGGGTCCAGCAGTGGGAGGGGAAGCAGGTGTCTTGCAGGTTCCCCAGGGAAATCCATGCTCCTTAGTGATCTCTTAGGCCCATTCCTTTCTGGCTCCCAGGTGTTACTGGATCCTTCATCCTTTCTATCTACCTGGGGTCCCTAGCTGCCCTGTTAATGAAAGATGGTCCTCATTTGTGTTTCCCACCAAGTTCATCAGGGAGTCTCCTGGGTTCTGACTCTGTAGTCTATTCTCTTCTATCTTCCCTCTCCATTGCTGCCATTGTATTATCGGAAAGGAGGTCCCCTAGGCTCCATATGGGCCTCCCAGGTGAATCCTGAGGGAGCAGACCCAGTGATGGTCTTCCAAGGTGAGTCAAAGGTCATCCCTGTCCTCATCAGAGCCTCCCATTGCCGGAGAATAAACCTTTCCACAGCCAGCAAGCCCCTAGCAGTGCTCCCTTTACACCCAGGCTCTCTGCTTTCTGTCCTGTTCCCCAGCTTCCCCCCAACATTCCCTAGAACCCCAGCACCCAGGGTTGACTCTTTCCAGATACTCCCCACAACCTCTGCTGGTTAAACTTCAGGTCTCAGAAATGCCACCTCCTCTGAGGTCTCCCCTAGTCACATCCAATCTACTTATTTACTGGATCCACTTATACCTACATCTCAAAGTTCCACAAAAGTGGAGTCCAGGTCTGCTCGCTGCTGCTGTTCAGATTTCCACATAAATACATATTCATCTGAAACACAGTTTCCTGTATCCCAAGCCAGTCTCATACTCATGGTGTAGCCAAGGATGACCTTGAGTGTCTGCCTCCACTTTCAAGAGCTGGGATTACAAGGCATGCGTCATCTTGCCTGGTTTTATATAAATACATGTTTCTCCCTTGTCTGAATCATTAGGAATCCAGCAACGTAGAAGCAGACTGCTGTTTCTCTCTAGCTCCCTGTCCCCAACCCCCACCCCAGGACATCTGCTTGCTGGAGCCTTCCCAGAGAATGAG
The DNA here is from genome assembly GCF_978045245.1 of Mus caroli. Taxonomy (NCBI): domain Eukaryota; kingdom Metazoa; phylum Chordata; class Mammalia; order Rodentia; family Muridae; genus Mus; species Mus caroli. Next base: position 108,855,080 of record NW_028227263.1, on the reverse strand, counting down.
AGGAACATCCGGGTGGTTGGGCAGTGCCTGGCAATGGTATAATGGCAGAAGTGTGCATCGGTACTGGTCGCAGGGAGGGTAGCATGTGGCCCCATCCGCAATGCAGTGTTAGGCTCACCCTTTCACTCCTCCAGGCCCATTACTGAGCATGCATCACAGGAAGGTGCCAGGTGTGAGGTAGCCATGCTGGTACCTGGTTGCCAGCCCCAGGTGGGGATTGAAGACAAGTGTCACAGGTTTACTTGGCCAGTGAAGAGAGGGGAGGGGAGAAGAGGAAGAGGAGGAGAAAAAAAGAACAAAGAGGCAGCAGAGGAGGGAAGGAAAGGAGGAAGGGGGAGTGAAGGAAGGGAAGGAGGGAGGGGGGAGGGAGGGAGGGAGGGAGGGAGGGAGGAAGGAAGGAAGGAAGGAAGGAAGGAAGGAAGGAAGGAAGGAAGGAAGGAAGGAAGGAAGGAAGGAAGGAAGGAAGGAAGAGTGCAAAAGCAGATGCCAAGAGTTGGGACTGGCACACACCATTCAAGATTTCTGGGGCTTTGTGCCTGGGACATCGTCCAGGGATTGAGAGCTTGCCTAGAATCTACCAGTATTTAGGGGTTAGGGTCTGGCTGTATAAGCACTTGACTAGCAAATGAGGCCCAAAATTTCATGCCACAATATACACTTCACTAAAGACTTCTGCTATCCCCATACCATCTTGGAGGACACCCTAAGTTCTCTGCTTCTCTCTCTACCCCCCGAGTCCATTGTCTCTACTACTGGAGAGAGTAAGACTGGAGATGATGCGACTTAGTGACCCCGGGGAGGTTTTCCTGCCTCTGAGTCTCTGTTCACTTGGAGATCCTTGGTATATTCAGCCTGTCAGTCCACTAGAGGCCAGTGACACATCAAAATGGCCTAGGACCACAGCAAATCTCCCCAGAGGATACAGGAAATGTGATCTCACCCACTGCAGAATTGACTGGCTCATATGTGAGAGCCATCCCATCCATACAGCCTTCTAAATGGAACTCAAGAGAATAAGAAAATGGTTCAGGAAAAAGAAGAAAAGGAGGAGGAGATGAAGAAGAACAAGAATGAGAAGGAGAAGAACAAGAAGGAGGAAGAGGAGGAGCAGGAGGGGAAGAAGAAGAAGGAGAAGAAGAAGGAGAAGGAGGAGGAGGAGGAGGAGGAGGAGGAGGAGGAGGAGGAGGAGGAGGAGAAGGAGAAGAAGAAGAAGAAGAAGAAGAAGAAGAAGAAGAAGAAGAAGAAGAAGAAGAAGAAGAAGAAGAAGAAGAAGAAGAAGAAGAAGAAGAAGAAGAAGAAGAAGAAGAAGAAGAAGGGAGGAGGAGGGAGAGGAGGAGAAGGAATAGGGTTGGTTGGCTGTAAGAAGGTAGGGATGGCAAGAAGCTGAAGGGGTCTGCAACCCTATAGGTAGAACAATAATATGAACTAACCAATAGCCCCAAGAGCTCGTGTCTCTAGCTGCATATGTAGCAGAAGATGGCCTAGTCGGCCATTATTGGGAAGAGAGGCCCCTTGGTCTTGCAAACTTTATATGCCCCAGTACAGGGGAACACCAGGGCCAAGAAGTGGGAGTGGGTGGGTAGGGGATTGGGCACGGTATAGGGGAATTTCGGGATAGCATTTGAAATGTAAATGAAGAAAATACCTAATAAAAAATTGGAAAGAAAAAAAAGAAGAAGGTAGGGATGGAGTGTAACCCTGGGTGCATGGCCCCCAAGCTTTCACTGAGGGCATAAGCACTCAGAACAGGGCTTGACAGTGGTTTCAAGATTCAGTATGTGTGGGGTGGGAGGGGTGGTTCTATGTTCTACCACCAGAGACGTCCACACACACACACCTACATAGTTGTCTTTTCTCTTCTGATCATACCCAAAGCATGGCAATGGGATGCACCCCAAAGATCACGGGGCAAGACAGCCTGCTCTATAAAGCGGCAGTCACCAGCTCAGCCACTCTCCCTGAGACTCCCTTTAAGAAATGTTGACAGCTCTAGTTTCCTGCAATCTAGAGGCTGAAGAAGGGAACACCTCCCCCCATGAGAATCGCTTCACATGTTCCCACTGCAAGCTGATGCCCATTGTCCTCTTGAGCCCTGAGATCCTGGGTCCCAAGCCCTGCCCCCTGCACATTCTATACATTTGTTTATACGGAGCTATGGTGCTCTCTTGATTGCACAACATTGCAGCCTGCTGATGAGGTTTGCTGTTGACATTTCAACATAGCTGGCTTTTGTCAATTGTGGCAGCCTAAGAAATTCTATCTTAAGGGCTGCTCTTTATTAAATTTGCAAGACACAAAACTGTGGCTGATAATCGGTCTCCTTCCCTTCGCAAATGCAGAAATCACGCTCGGTGACTCTGGAGTAATTAAAATGGGCCCTTACACTTGGACAAAAAACCACAACGGCCGGAGTTTTCACAAGCACTGGAATAACCGACATTTGACCGAATGAAACATTTTCTGTCTATTTCTCAACCATTATCAACACACAGATCTTGGGGAGGCAGTGTTCAACTCAGGGGGTCAGGGGGAGGCAGGCAGCAGGGGAGAAATCTGAGAAGCTCACTGACAGGAGCCTCCTTGTCCTAGGCTTTACCAAACTTTGTCACAGAACCTTCTGTGCAACTCTTTTATGTGCTATCGGTGACATAATTCCTATTTTTTCCCCAGCCATTATATATGATAAATAAAACAATACTCCGAAAACACTGCGATCTCTCATCAATGTCACTGTGAAAAGGGCCCAGATAAATGAGTCCTGGAATCACAGGCAGATGACATGGCTGGCCATGTATCATCTTCCATGTATTGAACGTAGTCTTTGTAAAGATAGAACGGTAATAAAGAGTGGTATTGTACGCTCTGAAAGGCTGTGTGGGTCTGTGCATGACTAATCTGTCTTTCTGCATTATTTTATTCAATCTTCTCTGACTTTATGCCTTTGACATTTTTGCTACACTCAGTAAATTTGAGTGAATAGGCAATTTTGAAGAATTTTTATAGGGCTTCAGAGAAGTCATATGCAGACTGCATCTTTGTTCAAATTTAACAGTTTAAATATTTCCTTTGTCTAGGGTGCAGAGTAATCTAGAGACAGGGGGGAAAGGAATGCTTTAACCTTAAGATTTTAACAATGTTGTCTGGCATGATTTAATTATTTAAAAACAAAACAAAATATTAAGCAAGAACAGGCTCACAACAAAGGCACATCCAAACTTATTTTTTTAAATGTAATTTCATTATTATTATCAACAGAAAACTGACTGTTCTAAAAATTAAGACATTGTTTCTTTCCCCAGAATCTAGCGGCATGGAGAAAAAAGGGGTGACTCTGAGTCATAGTTCAGAGAGGGCTCACTGGACCCACTTCTGGCTTCTTCTTACTGGGGTAGTTGTCTGTCAGTAAATAATGACCTCGATGTAGGTCTTTAATTTGCTGTAAATCATGATATCCTTTATTATCTAACCTGGACCATTAGTTTGTCTAGGCCCTTCAGTTCAAATAATTTATGCTGGAGATATGCAATATGAAAATCAAAAATTATTTCCTTGGCTAAACTGCGAAGTCTATCAGACCTCTGCGTTCCAAGAGACTCTCTCCTCTCTGTTTAGGTTGTTCTAATGGTTTGTAAGAAAACCTGGAATTACTTGATAGAACTGTTTGAGCCAGCAGGTGTTAGCCTCGTAGCTTTAGCTTATAAACATGTTTGTAAAAGATGATTAAAGTATTTAAAGGGAGCCTAAACTTCAGATGACCCCAGCCTGATGGATTCATTTAGCCAATTCCATTTTATAGTATCCCTATCAAAAACACAGACCACATATTTCATTCTTTAGTGAATCAACTCAGAAGCCTACATCTAAGGAGGGTGGTGTTCTATGGAACTGAAGACCAGATACCCCTAGTGGGTGCTCCAGGCATGCTTGGGCAGCTGGGGAGAAGCAGATTCTCTGTGCCCAGTGCAGCAGAGCACAGGGGACCTGTGCTCTGATACAGAGAAGAAGCCAGGTCAGGGGTGAAATACGACTCTCCTCCAGGCAACCTGGGAAATGAAAGGGACCAGAGCTGTTGTTGTCTGGCCTCTCAGAAAATCAGGTCCAAGCTGCCTCATGATCCTCCCTACTTCTGACACAGGGTATAGGCTCCCAACCTCTGTGACCAGCAGAAAGGCAAGAAGAAACAAGGCTAGGTATGCACAGCAGCCACACCAGGGAGATCCGCTGCTGGTTCAGTGAGATCATGCCAGGGGCCAGAGCCCACTTCTTTAACATCCTTCTGCAGGAGGCTCCCTGGCCTCTGAGCAGCTCCAGCACATACGAAGCTCTTAATTCACATGCAAAGCAACCTAGTAGTCACAACTAGCACCAGTGTGGCTCTGTGACGAATACACAAGAGGACAGCGTACAGCTCACTCGGAACTGAGGTAATAAATGGGTCTGGTATGTGGGACTGAGCACTCCTATAGCCACCTAGCACAGAACAAGATCTGGACTGTCGACTCTGTTTGTGACTTCTGCCTGGAAAATGGATAAACATTTCACATCTCCACCCCAGGACTGAAGTCTGAATCACTATCTTTCTTCAGAGCAGACACAAACAAATGCTACTTTTTATCACTGCACAGCACTTGATGTAAGTTCATTAAAATGAAAGATTAGAGAGCCCCGGATGTAGGATGCTGTGATTCATGCATAATGCCCAGATAACAGATGCGGCTTCTATTATTTTCCTACCATATACAGGACCGCGCCTGCTCCTGCAGGAAGTTACCTTCCTCTTTAGGGTCCATTTTCAGAAGATGAATAAGCCACATGTACCTCTATGATTAGCTATGACAGCTGCCCATTGATTTATATGACTAGAATCCTAAGGCACCCTTTCCTGGTGTAATAAAACTTTTAAAATAGAACCACCCATGGTCTCCAAAATAGTGGGAAATGAAAGGGTTCTGGGACTCAGAGCTCATACCCTTGTTATCAAGCAGGATGGAGAATCTGCATTTTTCAGAACTCTGGTCCTTAGCAGGGAAGCCAGAGAGGAGAGGCCCTCTCACCGGCATGCTTTTTAAGCCCAGCCTGAGCCCTGTATGCTTGAGAGCGTCTTATGATGCTGTAACTAACCTCAAACCTGGAGCAGCAGGGGGGCAACAGACCTCAGAATACAGCAATGTCATGCTTTCCAGACACTCTCAGCAACAGCATGAATGAGGGGGGGAAATTGGTTGCCTAGGAAACCCTCTACTCCTGGTAATTATTACTGTAACCGACTGCACACCCCACCTATAACAGAAGCGGATCATAATCTATCACCGCTGACTGGCAGCTTTCTGTCCAGGCCTCTACTCACCACTGCTCCCTACTGGCGTGCAGAATTAGCTACAAGCCAACAGCGGGGCAGGGCAGAGGGGGAAAAAAAAATACATGCCTTTAAAGAGACCTTCCCCATTTTTCTCCAGCAGGTTTTGAATGCAGTTCAAACAAATTGCTGCTCGATCAATAGAGCAAAAATGAAAAGTGCTTTGTGTTCATCCACACAATGGGGGTCGGACAATCTAATGGAAGTTGGTCATCTCAATTAAAAGCAATTTCATATTATGACAGAAGCTAGACCCCCCCAAAAAAGGTACTTAATAAGGTTAACAGAAGCTAAATAACAGCTTATATCTTAATGACTCCCCCCACATACGACTCACAAGCTCCTTAATAGTATAGAATTTGATACTAAGCAAAACTGCTATAAATAAAATCCTATCTGGTAGTTTTGATCAATTAAACTACATAATTAACAAAGATGGTCCATCCGTCTTAGGTTGTCTAATTTGCAGTACAGTGTTAAAGTACCTCTATGGAAGACTAGTTTGTTTAGAAATTAGAGCATTCACAGTGATTTACTGGATTTGATTTAAAAGACACAGCAGGAGTTGGCAAAATTCACATATCATGGGGTTAATGTGGGTTAGAATGTAGCTATTTGTAATACAAAAATATTGCATACCAAGTACACACATCTGATTTCTTCTAATCCTAGTTCATCTTCTTTGCAGAAAGGCATTAAGTCTGCCAAAAACAGAAAAGGAAAAAAAAATTTTTTTTAACCAGCTGCATTTGCCACTCTTGAGGACAGAGAGCTGCCATCTTCAATTTCCGGAGCAAGAGAACACTGGGTGGGGAGTGACTCACACGACAGCCACTGAAAAGGTGTCCCCTGGCTGACAGCTGCCTCGCTCCACCACTCACCAGGTCTGACTGGTCAGGACACTGCAACATCATATGTCCTTTCAGTCTGAAGAGGTTACAAGGCTCGGGGAGTGTCACAAAGATGGAGGGCTGGAGGAGGAACAGTCGAGCGCAGCTGTTCCGAGAAGCTAGCCACATACAACTCTCAGAACCCCCAAGTCCTTCTGTGAGCCTGAGATTTACTGGCACCAAAGATCTTCGCTAATCAAGTGCATATTAAACATCATGGAATTTTCCATTCCCAAGCCCTAAGTAGCTGATCTCATTATAACATAAAAAGTGATTTATCAAAATATTTTACTTTTAAAACCAACTTAATTTAACAATGCTCACAGCTTCTCCTGTTGTGATGTGCACTCCTTCGTGTAGGTAGTTAACCGAAGAACAACCACCTTGCTTTTCAGGAGGCACTGTACAAAATTTCCCCAGTTCTTCAGGTTTTTGCAGAGTTCCGACACTGTTCTAACTTCTTCAAGCTATTCTCATTCAAGGACCCACTTGACAGCATCGTGAAGATGCAACAGCCACACACAAGTGTGAAGACACCAGAATGCCGAGCAGAGGATTCCGGGCCTTGCAGAAAGCCGCCACAGGCCAAAGGGGGCTTCACATTTTTTTCAACACATTCAAGTTCCGAGCAAGTATTTGCAGATTCCTCCTTCCTGAAGAGGTTCTGAGTGCTGCTCCTCGACTACACCTCAATTAAGCGCCTAACAAGAGCCCCTTGAAAGATTTCCAGTCACTGTGGAAAATCAAACTTACTGTTCTCCTCTGCCACTGCAAGTAGATGATGGAGCCTACCCAGCCTGACTCGGGGTAGGTAGAACTCTCACAGTCAGCTCCTCCGGTGAGCCACTCACAGCCAAGCTACCACTGGCCTGCACTCACTTCCTTTAAGCTGCCAAACCCTGGTGTACATGGGCAAAAATATCTTGCATCCAAAGAGAATATCTTAGTCTCCCCAAATCTATGCTGCTGACAACAAACTCTACCCTTGAACAACAGCATCCTGGGTAGGGGACAGTTTATTGGCTCCGGCTCCAATGCTCCTGAAATCTCAGGGTTCCTGAGTACCTGGTGCAGTGTCTGACTCAAGCAGTCACTGATTCATCTCGCTGAAGACTTGTTCCTCCAAAGTTGGTTCCTCAAGTTGGTTCCTCACAGCTTGTCTCAAAGAACACTTTTGCCTTCTCCTTTGACCTGCTCACTGGGCCCTCCTTGCCAACTGAGGCAAACCACTGAGTCAGCCTGATACTCTCGTGGGGAGAGTGGAATTGGAGAAGTGGGGGAGCGGGGGTGAACATCATTTCTGCATAGAAGGAAAAGCTCCAACATAGCGCACTGTGCCACCTGCCCTTCTGTTAGAAAACCTCAAAAGGATGCTGGGTAAAATATTAACAGAGACCTTCCCAACTCAAAAGCTCTACTTGCCAAGAGAATTTTAGAAATCACCAGTAACTGATAAAAGAAACAAAAAACAAAGAAACAAACAAACAAAAAAAAAAAAACCACCAGACACTTAAATCACTGTCACCATTAGGTTAGAACTTTATCTTGGTCCCTAAACACAAACTTCGTGTCTTAAAACCACCAAGGTGGAAGACAAGCCCTTAGGCTCAACTAATGAGTTACAGCTAAGATCATTTGGGAAGATGGGGCTGGTGAAAGACTCCATTAGGAGATATTTTCCTACTATCAAAACAAGAAAACTTGCTTCAGTCTCCCTGAGCTCCAAGGAAGACAGGCTGGAGTTTTCTGTGGATAGGTGCTGTGGGCCAGCCATTACCAGGGCCCAGATATGAGCCATAGCCTATGAAATAGTCATGAAATTAGCTGAGAAACACCAAGCCATGGCCTCAACATAGACGTCCAACCCAAAGCCCCTGACCTAGCATGAGAAGGCTGCTATCCTAACCTCAGTAAAGCCACACTGATACTGGGACAAAAGGTAGCATAAGATTCAGGGATACCCAACGGATGGAAGCAAATGGGGTGATTCTGTCTCAGGTGACACTGAGCCACAGCATAAGGAGAAGAAATCCAAGCAAAATAAGCTAGGCACTGTGGGGGAGAAACAAATGAAATGCCAGTTCAAGAGTCATTAGGATTAACGTCTCATGGCACATGTAGAAAGGTATGCTGCGGCTGAGTATGAATGTCCCCACAGGTTCAGGCATTCAACACTCACTCCCCAGCTGGTGGCACTGTTTTAGGAGAATGGGGCCTAACTGAGGGAAATGGGTCAGTGGAAGGTCGACCTGGAGGGTTATCTTGTGTCCAGCTCTCTCTGCTTCCTGGTCCACAAAGTGTGAGCGTCCCAGGGGTACCCTCCTGCTGCCGAGAACTCTCCCACGCCCTTCCAGCAAGGATGGGCTGCATCCTCGCAAACTCCAGTCAAAATCAGCTCTCCCTCCTTGACATTTCTGTAAGTGATCCGATTTTATCAGTAAGGAAAGCTAATGCTGACATATCACCATTCAGTGTTCCCAAAGTTGTAACTCCACAATACTCATAGGAACTCACTGGTAAACCCAAAATGAAAGCTATTCTATAAAATTACTAAAAGTATACAAAAGTATGAAGGTCCTGAAAAATAAGAATGTGCCATAGACAGGATAGGGCTAAGATGGAAGAGTTACCCTAGGGCACTCCAGGTATTTATCACCACTATGATATGTCACACTAATTTCTCAGACTTGACAAATGAACCTCACAGCACATTAACCTGAGGGCTGGCATATAAGACAACACACTCACACTGAAACTGAGTGAGGGTATATGAAAACTCTGTCTTAGAGGCCTTCCTGTAATGCAATTCCAAAATGAAAGGATAAAGAAAATTCTAGCTGAATATGGCGGTACATACCTCTAATCCCAGCAATCACCAGATGGAGGCATGAGGATTTTAAATTCAAGAACTTATCTCCAAATAAGATAAAAATTAACAAAATATTCTAATATGAAATTAAATAGTTATTAAATATAAGAATAAGAAAAAATATTATCTATAGCCAGGAGGAAAATCAGTGAGAATAGAATAAATATAAAGATAGCTTGGTGTGGCAGTGCACATCTTTGATCCCAACATTTGAAAGGCAGAGTCAAACTGATCTCTATGATTTCAAGACCAGCCTGGTCTACATAATTGAGTTCTAGGCTATCCAAGAGACCCTGTCTCCTCAGTGGATGGGGTGAGGGTATAAAATGATAGAAAACCATGGAATGATATATTTCAAGACATGAAAGCAAGTAACTGCCAACCAAGATTATTTTTATTGGATATTTTCTTTATTAACATTTCAAATGTTATCGCCTTTCCTAGTTTCCCCTCTGAAAATTCCCTATCCCCTACCCACTACCCCTGCTCACCAACCCATCCACTCCCACTTTCTGGCCCTGGCATTTCCCTATAGTGGGGCATAGAACCTTCGCAGGACCAAGAGCCTCTCCTCCCAACTAGGCCATCCTCTGCCACATATGCAGCTAGATCCATGAGCCCCAACCATGTGTTTTCTTTGATTAGTCCAACCAAGATTATTATACCCAGCAAAGTTATCTTCCAAAATTAACAGAGAAATGAGGGTGTTTCAAAATAAACACATATTAAGCAATCATGACAACCAATCCAGCACTGCAGAAAATTCTCAAAAAGAATCCTATAAAGGGAGAAGGAAGACCACCTCATCCTTAAGAGCGATGGAAAGAAAGGGGGGCAGGTGAACAGAGAGGAGCCAGGAAGCAACTAATCACATATCAACACAGCAGATGAGCAAACTCCAAAACTAACTGGGAAGACGCCCCCAAACTGAGAGTCAAAAGGTGGAAATCAGCCCTAAGGAAACTCTAGACAAGTAGGCCCAGCTATTAGCATAGCTGATAATGTAGACTTCAACACAGAGCTTGTCAAAAGCGATAAAGAAGGCCGTCACATGTTAGTAAAGGAACAATCCATTAACAATGATAGACATTTATGCCCCAAGCACCAGGGTTCTCAATGTCATCAAATACTGAGAAATAAGAACAACCGTAGTTCCTGACAGAAGAGGAGTGAGAGGCTTCAACATCTCACTCTTGGAATTAGGTCTTTGTGACGGCTGCTCTCATCGATCTAACAGGCAGGCTTGAGAATCACCCAGGAGACAAGCCTCTAGGCATGCCTTTGAGGGGTCATCTGGGTTAATGGGGTATGAAGGCCCAGCCTCAAACAAGGCAGCACCATTCCCTAGGCTTGGGCCCTGGACTATGTGAAAAGGGAGAAAGCTACTTAAGCACAAACATTTCTCTCCCTCTGTTCCCTGACCAGGGATGCAACGTTACCTGCTGCCTCAGGCACTTGCTGCCAGAGTCCCTGCCATGATGGACTCTACATTAGAACTATGAGCCAAAGCAAGCCTTATTCCGCTGAGGTTGCTACTGCTGGGGCATTTTATCACAGCAACGGGAACAGCAACCGATAAAGTCTTCCAAATGCAACAAAGAAATTCCCAAGCTAATATACCACAGACCAACTGAATGGACAGATATCTATCTATAGGTTACTCCATCTGGCTGTCAGAGACTGATCACGTGATAGGCCACAAAGCAATCCTTGGCAAATGCAGAAAGACAGACATGGTCAGGGAAGAGGACAGAAGGAGGAAGGGAGGCGCAGAGAATTCTTTGTAAATACACAATGGAAGAGGGAAAAAGAAACAACAAGAGAAACTTCAGAGACTACAAAAATACCTGGAAATGGAATTATATACTTTTGGATGAACAGCTGAGTCACCAACTCAAGGAAGAAATAATTCCTTGTGACAAATGAAAAGGACAGAGTAACCTACTAGGTCCTCTGGGACACAGCTAAGACAGTCCTTAAGAAGGAAGTGTATAGCTGATGAGTGGTCATATTAAGAAATCTCAGGGAGGGGATGGAGAGAATGTTCAGTGGACAGGAGCACTTCCAGAGGACCCAGGCTTAGTTCCCAGCACCCAGATGGCACCCCATGATCTGTAACTCCAGCCAGAAACCCAATGTCCTCTTTAGGCCTCTGTGGACACTGCATGCAGACACATGGCATGCAGGCAAAATGTCCACACACATAAAATAAAAATAAATCCTTTCTAAAAAAAGTAACCCACAGGCAGGAGGGAAATCACTGAAAATAGAATGAATGTAAAAATAGCTAGGTGTGGTACCACACACCTTTAGTTCCAGCATTTGGGAGGCAGAGGCTGGCAGATCTCTGTGAGTTCCAGGACAGCCAGAGCTACATACTGAGACTTTGTCTTAAAAAAGCAAACAACAAAACAAAACAAAAAAAGCAAACAGCAACAAAGGAGAAAAGGAAAAAGAAAAAAACCTCACCTAAACAGCCTAATAATGATGAGCCTTAAAAATAGGAAGCTACCCCAAAACCCAGTGGCAGGAAGGAATAACTAAAATGAAGGCAGAAATTAGTGAATTCAAGACTAAAAGAACAATACATAGAATCAATCAATCAATCAAAGTGGTCTTTGGAAAGGTTAATGAGACTGACAAACTCCTAGTCAAACAAGCAACAAGAGACCCAAGGCCCAAGTGACTAAACTAAAAGACAAAAATCGGATTGTCCATCCACTCCAATAGAACCTAGAAAAGCATTAGGGGGTATTCTGAAAACATATATTCTAAAAGCAAAAAAGAAAAAAAAGGAAGAAGCTGATAAATATATAGGTGCATATGACCTACAGAAATTATTAATATAATTAAAATATAATTTTAAAACAGACCCATTACAAACAATGAGATTGAAGCCATAATTATTGTCTCTCTATAATGAAAAGCTCAGGAACAGATAAATTCGTTAAGTCTATCAAACTTTTTAAAACAGCATTTCAAGTATTTATAGTATTTATTTATTTATTTATCTATTTATTGTATATGTGTGTACATATAGAAGTCATTTATTGTACATTTATTGTATATGTGTGTACATATAGAAGTCAGAGGGCTTCCAGGAATCTGTTATTTCCTTCCACCAGGTGGATGGGTCCCAGGAGTAGACCTTCAGCCATTAGGTTTATCCACTGAGCAAGTCTACCAGTTCTATCAAACGTTTAAGGAAGATATAATACCAACACTTTTCTCGAACTGTTCCACAAACAGAAAGGAAAGGCACTAATATCCTAATACCCAAACCAGATGAAGACACAACAAAAACCACAGTCCAAGTGTAAAAATTAACACGTATAAAAATTCTTAAAGAAAACACTTGTGAACCAAATTCAAGAACTACTAAGACAACCATACATTATGACCAAGCTCCCAGGATTCATCCCAGGACTGCAAGGTTCTCTCAACATCCACAAAGCAAAACATGCTATGCCACACACTCTTAAGAGTTTAACGTAGGAGTTACAGAGACAAAGTTTGGAGCTGTGATGAAAGGATGGACCATCTAGAGACTGCCATATCCAGGGATCCATCCCATAATCAGCTTCCAAACGCTGACACCATTGCATACACTAGCAAGATTTTGCTGAAAGGACCCAGATATAGCTGTCTCTTGTGAGACTATGCCGGGGACTAGCAAGCACATAAGTGAATGCTCACAGTCAGCTATTGGATGTATCACAGGGCTCCCAATGGAGAAGCTAGAGAAAGTACCCAAGGAGCTAAAGGGATCTGCAACCCTATAGGTGGAACAACATTATGAACTAACCAGTACCCCAGATCTCTTGTCTCTAGCTGCATATGAATCAAAAGATGGTCTAGTCGGCCATCAGTGGACAGAGAGGCCCATTGGACTTGCAAACTTTATATGCCCCAGTACAGGGGAACACCAGGGCCAAGAAGTGGGAGTGGGTGGGTAGGGGAGTGGGGGGGGGAGGGTATGGGGGACTTTTGGGATAGCATTGGAAATGTAAATGAGGAAAATACCTAATAAAAATATTTTTTAAAAAAAGAGTTTAACGTGCCTTTGTGACAGACATCCTAGAAAAGTTAGTAAGAGACAGAGTAAACCTCAGAAAACCAAGGGCGACATATCACAGACTGCACTGGGAGAGGGGTGCCCACCCTCTCCACTCTTACTCAGCACGGTGCTCGAAGCCTTAGCTCGAGCGCTAAGAGGAGGAGATACAGTAAGAGTGGAAGAAGTGAAATTATCTCCATTCACAGGTGATTGGATTCTTTCAAGACCTTAGAGACTCTGCCTGAAAACTCTTAGGCTGAACAAACACTCTAGCGAAGTTGCAGGATAAAAAAAACCAATATATAAATATCAGCAGCATTAACAGACACCAGTAAAAAAACTTACTAAGGGATTGGGGGAAATACCCCACTCACAATAGCTCCAAAACCAGTAAGATATAATAAAGCATCTAGGAATAAACTCAGCCACAGACGTGAAGGATCTTTACAATGAAAACCTAAACAGCCTAATGATGAGCCTTAAAAATAGGAAGCTACCCCAAAACCCAACAAGGCAACAAGGAATAATTAAGGAGATGAAATGAGATCTTTATCTCTTACCTGAACAAACAAAGTGGACTAAAGGACCAGAGTTTAAAAAATAAGACCACAAGAGAAAAGGCAGGTACAAGGACAAGTCGGAACTTCCTGACCGGGATGTCGGTAACACAGGAAATTAGTTATGGGACAACAGGACATTTGAATTTGTGCACAGCAAAGGAAACTATCAGCAGGGTGAACAGCGCCTAAAGAATGAGCATTCTCTTATGGCCTACTCTACACACAGGGGCTTCACATCAAATATGAAGGGGCTGGGGAGATGGCTCAGTGGGTGAGAGAACCTGCTCTGAGAGCAAGAGGACCTGAGTTCAAGGCCCTGGCATTCTTGTGAAAAGCCTTGTGTGCACACATATGCCTGTAACCCCCCACTAGCCACAGAGGGCAGATCCAGGAAGCTTGCTGGCCAGCCACGGGCTTACAAAAATGGCAAGCTTTAGGTTTAGTGAGAGACACTGTCTCAAAACATAAGGTGAAGAGCAACAAAGCAGCGTATCTTACAGCCCTCGTCTGGCCTCCACATGTGCACACATGGACACGCCCACACCCATGGACATGGACAAAAAATAGAATATATAAAGTACTACAAACATTAAACACCAACACACACACAGACAAATCTGCCAGTCAGATAGGCTAATGAAACGAACAAGGCAATTCTCAAAAGAAACACAAATGGGCCATAGAAGAGCTTTAACACATGTTCAATGTCTCCAGCCATCAGGGAAATAGAAATTAAAACTATTCTGAGATCCCATCTCACCCCAGTCAGAATGGCTGTCATTAAGAAATGACATTAACAAATGACAACAGACGCTGGCAAGGATGTGGGGAAATGAACCCTTATTCATGGTTAGGAGGAATGTAAACTGTTGCAACTATAGACATCAGTGTGGTTTCTTTAAAAAAAAAAAAAATCAAACCCAGAACTCTCCCTGGAGAGACATCTATGACCATTATAGCTAACCTGTAGCTGGGAAACCTTATCACCTACAAGGAGAAACATCTCCCGAGCATTAAAGGAAAAGTAATCTATCAACGGAGAATTCTATACCTAGCAAAAGTTTTCAAAACATAAAGGCAATAGCAAAGTGTAGTGATAAATATCTGTGCTCCTAACATTAAGGAAACAGGGGAGTGGGTTTGAGACCACTCTGAGCTATAAGACACTGTCTCCAAAAAATACATATACATGTATACAAACACAGGCATCTAGGCATGCAGGGACTGAGGCGGTATCTGGTAAAGTGTCTGTTGTGTAAACAAGAGGACCTCAATTCAGATCTCCCCAGTTATCCTCTAACAGCCAGATGTGACAGCATACACTTATAACCCCAGCTCTGGAGGGGGGGGGGTGAGGGGCAGGAGTCAGATAGCAGTGAGGACTGGATTCTCCAGGCACTCACTGGCCAGATAATGTGGCCAAAGCAGCAAGCTCCAGGGTCAGCGAGAGACCTTGTTTCAAGAATAGGTGGAGAACAGTGGAGGACACATACTGGGTTGAGAAGGGAAGACAGACAGACAGACTTAAGTGCTTCACCACAATACTGAGTCCTAAGTTCTTCAGGGTAGGAGACCCAAATCTGGCAGAAACTTTACTTCAAGGTACAGAAAATAATGAAGAGAAGTAGAAATACTAAACTCACAGGTAGACCAAGATTCTTGCACATCTTAATTTCTTTAAAAAGATAACGCTGAGAATGGCAATATGACAGTCTTGGCACATGTTTCCACCCCAAGAAGAATCTCAGACTCATCCCCCAACCCCACCCTACAGAATGGATGGAGACTGACAACTTACCAGCATAGAAGTGACCAGAGAAGCTCTCCACAGAAACCAGTGTCCAGGTCAGAAGCCTGGATGGAGCTGATGCCTTGCCCACTACACACTTGTGTAGGCTTCACTCCCAAGCTCTCTCACCTAGTTACATACATGAACACTGAGAGGTGGTGGAGGTGAAACAGACGGGAATCCCATTTCCAGCAATAAGAGGGGTAAAAGAACAGTTTAGGGAGTGTGCTGGTGCATTGTGTTGCTTCGCTGCCTGACTGCAGACACTACTTCCCACAGCCCAGGTCAAGGAAGGTTTAGCAGACCTAGACTGACTTAGAGGAAGACAAACAGCCAACCTCAGCCCGTTGTAGCCTTCCAGGTAGGAGAAGAAAAGCCCAGATTCACCAACAAGTCTTACTTCAAAACAAGAGTAGAAGCAGAGGCAAGCGAAGCTCGTTATTCCCTTTCTCCCAAGTCTCACCCACAGCACCACAAAGCTTAAGCTTACTTATACAAGGTCTTTACCCAGGACAGCTTGCTTGGCTATCAAGCAAAAACCGCAAGGCACACTAATGACCGAACATTCCGAAGAGACAAGCATCTTCCGAAATACGAAGACATGTAAAGGATGCTGGAATTCTCAGACCAGGAATCTGAAAGTGAGATTTATATCCTAAGGATATGAATGGGTAAGGTGGGTAAATGAAGGAATTGAGTAATGTAAGTAGACACGAAAGTACCAAAAATGACCAGAAATGCAGTACTCGTGAGGAGAAAGAATGCCTGTTGGATCCATTGGTAAACTGATATAGACAACACCCTGGCAGAAACCTCAAACTTGAAAAGTAAACTGAGAGATCAATAGAAAAGCCAAGAGTTATGGATATCTACAAACATGCGCAAAGGAGAGATTCACAAAGGAAGAGAAAAAGAAGCAGAAAGTTACTGAAGATCATGACTGAAAAATTAATGTCAGACACTAAATCATACACTCGAGTTCAGAGAGGAAAAAAAAAAAGAGGTAGGAAAATGCAACTCTTGGGAAGCTGAGGCAGGGGGATCAAGGCCAGCCTGGGCTATGTAGAAAGTTGCTGTCTCAAAAACAATCAAGAATAGTTGACAGATGGGGATCTAGCTGACAAAAAAGGAAGCACAGATAAATAACAGCAAGTAGGATAAATGCATAAAACTCATTTTTTTCTCTTTTGAGACCCACCACACCAGGCATATGATTTATCTCATTCCAACTACAAAACAAAAAAAAACAAAAACAAAAACAAAACAAACAAACAAACAAACAAAACCAAAGATAAAGATCCGGAGAGAAGCCTCAGGGGAAAACACATCTGTAGGAAGCACCACTAAGAACTACATCTGGTGTCTCAGAAATCATGCAAGGAGAACGAGGTGAGGTATTTAAGGTACTGAGAAGGAACTCTCCAACTCAGAATTCTGTATGGTAGAAACACTCTGAAACCAAAAGACAAATACTTCCTCTAACAAGAACTGGCTGTCAGGAAGCCTGGCTGTCAGGAAGTTCCTCGGGGAGAAGGCAGACAGTGCCCTTCAACAACGAGCATCTATACAGTGAGCACGATGGAAGCCGTGTGTGCGGGTGCTGCAGAAACTCCTCGGACCAACAAGAAGCCTGTGACTACACAAGGGACAGGATGGGGGACGGTGGCCTGTCTTCTCTGTAGTGTCACACAACCCATGACATGAATAGAGCTAACAGTTGATCGGGTTAGCCGTAGATGTTTGAGGGTTGTGACAACCAATAAAAAAAGTGGGAAGCCAGGAATGTTGGCGCACGCCTTTAATCCCAGCACTCGGGAGGCAGAGGCAGGTGGATTTCTGAGTTTGAGGCCAGCCTGGTCTACAAAGTGAGTTCCAGGACAGCCAAGGCTATACAGAGAAACCCTGTCTCGGAAAAAAAAAAAAAAAGTGGGAAAAGAAACAAACTCACCTCATTGAACTAAGTTAAACGACAATGGAATTAACGCAGAACCCACTAAAGACTGCTGGAAAGTCTGACAGCCTGAACCCCAAGCAGAACACTTAAAGTAATACATGGGTCTAAGAAAAAATTTCTGTGAGAATTTAAAAAGGTTTTGAACTAAACAAAAGGAAAACACAACCTATCAAAGTCCGGAAGTGCAGTGAAACCAAGCCCATCACCAAAGCTTCAGGCTTAGGAACACCAGAAAAAAAAAGTGAATTAATTCTAAAGGAAAAAAGGAAATAAGAAATCAAAGCAGAGATAGAGGACTCATGGTGTGATGGTGAGCACTCTGAGCCCTGACACCAGAAATAAAGCAAAAATCAATCAAATATTAGATATAATCCAAAAATGTAAAAGATCAATGGATGGAGTGTGGGGAGAAATCAACCAAATTAAAAGCTGGGTTTTAATATTAAAATTGATAACCCTCTGGCCAGACAAGAATAAAGAGAACACAGGCTGGAGATGAACAAACTCCATAGAAATCCCAGGAGAACTAAAATGATAACCAAGAAACACTGTGAGCTCACCCACACAAAGTGGAGCGATTCTTTGCAAGCCATAATCCACCAAAGCTTGCCCAGGGAGGCATATATAACCCCAGCAGGTCTAAAAACACATCAGTGAGGAACTGTCCAGGACAAAAAGCATGGGGCTGAGATAGATAACCAGGGACATTCATCAGCATTTAAGGAAGATGTCTGTCCTGTCTCTTCACAAGATAACTGGGGAGAATATCCCTGGGCCATCTGCGAGTTCCACTACCCAAACCAGACAACAATATAAGAAACTACAAAAGTTTCTCATGAACAGAGATGCAAAAATCTTCAACAAAACATTAGCAAACAAAGTCTAACAATGTCTGAAGTTAGTGAGATCCACCCCACCATGACCAACTGAGATTTATCTCAGACACCCTCATAGAGTATTTGGGAATATGTTAACATGCCCAAAACATCAGATGAGAGAGAAAAAAAAATACAATTATATCAACTGATGAAAGGCATTGGTAATTACAACATCCACTCATATAAAAAAAAATTAAGTTTCTCAGTTAACTAGGAAGAGAGAATTTCCTCCATTTTATAAAGAATATCTCAAAGCAAAACAAAGTACTATCCAATGGCTAACATACTTAACAGTGACAACTTTCAGCTTTCCTATTAAGATCAGGGACGATGCGAGGTTAGTCCATCTCATTTGTCCCTTTTAACTATACTAGAAACTGCTACTAATGCAGTAAAACCAGAAAAGAAAAGAAAAGAAAAGAAAAGAAAAGAAAAGAAAAGAAAAGAGAAGAGAAGAGAAGAGAAGAGAAGAGAAGAGAAGAGAAGAGAAGAGAAGAGAAGAGAAGAGAAGAGATAGACATATCTATCGTAAGAAATAAGTGAAATGATCTTCGCTCATAAATGACATAATCAGCCAGTCCCACAACACCCAGAGGAAGTTCCACTCCCAGGCCCTCTAACACGCCCAGGATCACAGGATCCCATGGGCTTGGTCACACCAAGATCTCAGGGTCCCAGAGGCAGATTTACTCCCAAGAGCTCTGATACACCCAGGATCTCAGGATCCCAGGATCCCAGAATCACTGGATCACAGAGACATATATAATAATCACTCCTGTCATATAATAATCAAAACACCAAATGCACTAAACAAAAAATATTAAACTCAGTAAGGGAAAAAGGTCAAGTAACATATAAAGGCAGACCTATCAGAATTACACCAGACTTCTCACCAGAGACCATGAAAGCTAGATGATCCTGGGCAGATGTCATACAGACGCTAAGAGAACACAAATGGCAGCCCAGGCTACTATACCCAGCAAAACTCTCAATTACCATAGATGGAGAAGCCAAGATGTTCCAAGACAAGACCAATTTTACACAATATCTTTCCACAAATCCAGCACTACAAAGGCTGGTCATTGAAAAGTTCTGACACAACCAGAATCACAGGAAGGACAGGCTCCAGACAGATATAGTGAGGGCAGATAGCACTAGAGATAATCAGATGGTGGAAGGCAAGCATAAGAACGTAAGCAACAGAAGCCAAGGTTACTTAGCATCATCAGAACCCAATTCTCCCACTATAGCAAGTCCTGGATACCCCAACACACCAGAAAAGCAAGATTTGGATCTAAAATCACTTCTCAAAATGGTGATAGAGGACTTTAAGAAGGACATAAATAACTCCCTTAAAGAAATACAGGAGGAACACAGGTAAACAACTAGAAGCCCTTAAAGAGGAAACACAAAAATCCCTTAAAGAATTCCAGGAAAACACAATCAAACAGAAGAAGGAAATGAACAAAACCATCCAAGATCTAAAAATGGAAATAGAAACAAACAAATAAACAACAACAACAACAAAAACACAAAGGGAGACAGCCCTGGAGTTAGAAAACCTAGGAACGCGATCAGGAGTCATAGATGCAAGCATCACCAAAAGAATAAAAGAGATAGAAGAGAGAATCTCAGATGCAGAAGATACCATAGAAAACATTGACACAACAGTCAAAGAAAATGCAAAATGCAAAATGCAAAAAGCTCCTAACCCAAAACATCCAGGAAATTCAGGAGAAAAAGAGAAAACCAAACCTAAGGATAATAGGTATAGAAGAGAGTGAAGATTCCCAACTTAAAGGGCCAGTAAATATCTTCAACAAAATTGTAGAAAAAAACTTTCCTAACCTAAAGAAAGAGATGCCCATGAACATACAAGAATCCTACAGAACTCCAAATAGACTGGACCAGAAAAGACATTCCTCCTGTCATATAATAATCAAAACACCAAATGTACTAAACAAAAAATATTAAACTCAGGAAGAGAAAAAGGTCAAGTAACATATAAAGGCAGACCTATCAGAATTACACCAGACTTCTCACCAGAGACCAGGAAAGCTAGATGATCCTGGGCAGATGTCATACTGACCCTAAGAGAACACAAATGGCAGCCCAGGCTACTATACCCAGCAAAACTCTCAATTACCATAGATGGAGAAACCAAGATATTCCAAGACAAGACCAATTTTATACAATATCTTTCCACAAATCCAGCCCTACAAAGAATAATAGATGAAAAACACCAACACAAGGAGGGAAACTACACCCTAGAAAAAGCAAGAAAATAATCTTTCAACAAACCCAAAAGAAGATAGCCACACAAACATAATTCCACCTCTAATAACAAAAATAACAGGAAGCAACCAACCATCACTTTTCCTTAATATCTCTTAACATCAATGGACTCAACTCCCCAATAAAAAGACATAGACTAACAGACTGGATACATAAACAGGACCCAGTATTTCGTTGCATACAGGGAACACACCTCAGTGACAAAGACAGACACTACCTCAGAGTAAAAGGTTGGAAAACAATTTTCCAAGCAAATGGTCCCAAGAAACAAGCTGGAATAGCCATTCTAATATCGAACAAAATTGACTGAATAGAAACAGATGTATAGAAAAAAAAAGTTGGGGTCTTAGATGCACTTACCGCTTAAAACAAGCAGAATACATTGAAACAAACACTTATCTAGGACTAATTGGTTATTTTGGGTCTTTTGTTGTCCCATATCAAATTGAGGATTTTCTTTCTATTTATGTGAAGAATGAGATGAAGATGTTGACTGTGATTTCACTGAATCAGTAAATTGTTTTGGTAGGAAGGTCTTTTTCCACAATGTTAATTCTACCAAGCTATTTGCTTGGGAGGTCTTCAAATTCTAGTATGTTTCTTAATCTCTTTCTTCACACATTTAAAGTTTTCATTTAGAGGGTTTTTTTTTTACCTCTTTTGTTATGTATATTCCAAATATTTTATTTTATTTGAGAAGCTGGGAAGAGGAGCGTGTTCATGATCTCTTTCTCAGCAGGCTTGTTACTCATATGTATTAAGACTGGTAAATTTTATAAGTCAATCATGTATCATAACACTTTGCTGAAATTATTGATAATTTCTATAATTTTTCTAGTCAAATTTTGGGAATACTAGGTATAAGCTAATATAATCTTCAATTGAAATTTTTAAAAAATGATATAATCATCTTTGGAGAAAAGCTGAAAAATATGACAACGAAAGATCCTCTTGTAACAACTAATAAGCAATAATAACAAGGTTGTAAGAGCCAAGATGTATAACTTCCCTAACACTAGCAATGAAACAGTACAAACATTAACTAATTTGTGCCCCCTGATAAATTTGGTATAAATCAAATAAAATATATGTAACATTTATATGATGAAAATAGTACCCCCCTCAAAAAATGAAACAATGAAAGCAGTCCATGCTCACAGACAGAAAGACAATTCTGTCAAGCTATCAGCCCTCTTCAATTTAATCTGTAAATTGTAATCACAATCATCGGAACTTAACTTGGAATGTCAACAAAATTATTTTAAAAGTTGCTAAAAGCAAAATTCCCAGAATAGCCAACAGAATCTTCAAAGAACAGACTATTAAAAGAAAAGCAGAAGCGCTTTCCATCCTCGGGGCTCACGACAACAGCAACCAAGACAGTCCAGTGTTAGTGGAAATGCCGTGAGCCTATCAATGCACACAGCCCCCAAAAATTCGAGACGCATAATTAGAGAAATCTGATATTCCATTAATCAGCAATGTAACACAGAGGAATAAGACATCTCTCAGAAGTTAAAATTTAAATAACTTGAACACAGACCATAAACTCTTCATAAAATTTAACTCAAAATGGTTCACAGACCTAAATATAAGCACAAACCTAGAAGTCTGAAACGTCCAGATGAAGAAAATCTTCAAGGAAGTGAGTTTAGTGACAACTTTTTACCCTATGAATGAAGAGAAAAGGTTCATTAAAATTAAAACTTTCTGTTCTGTAAAAATTACTGTTAAGAGAATAAAAGAGCAGACTGGGAGAGAGTAATTTTCAACAGACATCTCTAGCTGGGCAGTGGTACACACCTTAATCCCAGTCCTTGGGAGGCAGAGGCAAGCTGATCTCTGAGCTCGAGCAAGGTCAGCCTGATCTATAGAGGTTCCATGACAGCTAGGGTTACGCAGAGAAATCTTGCCTCAGAAAATAAACATTAAAAACCAAAGACATCTCTGATAAAGAATATATGCACAGAACTCTTAAGCTTAATAAGAAAACTACTTTGTTAAAAGTTGAGCCTAAATCCTTAACAGATATCACACCAAAATGACAGGCATCAAATAAGCATTTGGAAAGCTGGTTTACATTTTATGCCACCCAGGAAATGCAAATCCAAACAAGTCAGAGACACGAGCTTATCACAACAGGCTGAATCCAGTCGACACAAACCACTGGCAAGGATGGGGAGGAACAGACAGTAATACTCTCATTCTGAAAGGCAGCATGGTAGATTTTTACAAGAGTAGCCCAGCACACATGCCAGCAATCCTGCCAACTGGCATTAATCAAAAGGGGCTGAACAGACACCCACCCAATAACCTGATGGTTATGGGAACTCTGAGAGCTACAAACAGCTGGGAGCACCCAAGGTGTCCCGTACTTAGTAATGAATAGACAAACCATAGCACCTCTGTAAGTGGAACACTGTGTCAGAGCCATGAAGTCATAAAGACTTAAAATATTAACTACTATGTGAAAGATGCCGACCTGAGAAGCCTACATGCTATGTGATTCCAAGCACTGACATTTTGGAAAAGATAAAATTGTGGAATCAGTAGGCACTGGCACAGGGCTTCTAGGGCACAAAAGCAAGGTTAAACCCTAAAATGTGGGCTTCTGGTGGTATGTAAATACAGGCTTAACAATCATAATCAAATTATCAATCTGGTGGGGATGCTGAAAATGAGTGCTATGCATGTGAGGGGTCTGAGCACATGTGGGTCATATCACTATGAATCTAGAACTGATCTTAAACAGTCTAAAAAACTATGTGCATAAGTGTGCTGCCTTCATGTATGTATGTGTACCATGTTTGTGCCTGGTGCCTTTGGAAGTCAGAAACTCAGCCATCTTTCCAGACCTTTTATTTTTTTATATGTATGGGTGTTAAGCCTACACATATATGTACCTCATGTGTGCAGTGCCCATGAAGTCCAGAAGATATTGGATGCCCTGGAATTGGAGTTACAGATGGATGTTAACCTTCCATGTGGGTGCTGGGAAGTGGACCTGGGGTCTCTTGCAAGAGCAGTCGGTGTTCTTAACTCCTAAGCCACCTTCCCCTGCCTCTATTTGTTGATGCTGTTGTTGTTTAACTGGACAAAATTATTAAAATATAACCATTATAAGACTCTGTAAATACAGCCCTACTTTGTGTTTAAGAAAAACAGTGATATCTGGGCAGGAGGCTGGGGATATGTCTCTTTTGAGACACCCTCTTTCACAGCAGTTTCTTCTAACCTGAGGCAGTTCATCAAATCAGAACATTTATTTATGTTGAGAGAGGCTGACTATGCTGTCTCATTTTATGTTAACTTGACATAAGCTATAGTCTGAGAGGAAAGAACCTCAAATTAAAAATTGCCTCTGTAAGACCAGGCTGTAGGCAAGTTAAAAGGGCATTTTCTTAATTAGTGATTAACATGAGAGGGCCCAGCCCATTGTGGCTGGGGAAACCCCTAGCCTGGTAGTCCTGGGTTCTATAAAAAAGCAAGCTGAGCAAGCCATGAGGAGCAAGCCAGTGAGCAGTACCCACCCATGGCCTCTGCCTCCAGGTTCCTATCCTGCCTCCCTCAGTGATAGACTGTTATCTGGAAACATAAGCAAAACATTGCTTTTGGTCATGGTGTTTCATTATGGGAATAGAAACCCTAACTAAGACACTGACTATATTTTAAACATTGTGGGAAAAATCACCATCCAGACTTTTCTGAAAACAACCGCAATTTCTGTGGCAAACAGATGGGAAGAGCCCATACAGCTGTGAGGTTCCAATGTCGCCTGGCCCGACCACACTGGCTCCAAGGTTAGCATTAGGAACTAGCACAAAGCAATGATGGGCCTCTGTAACTTCATAGCTCACAAGGCAGGGATGAGTATACTAGGGCAATGAACATGCTGAATGAAAACCTGGGAAGGCACCAGCTACCCTGACTCTAAGGAAGACTGGTAAGTTACAAATTACGGATGGGTACTCCAAGCTTACTGGAGCTAGAAATGAAAGAACACACAGTGGCTATGTCACTGAGGTAAGTAATCAGATTAAAAATAAGAATTAAAAATAAAAATGCAAAAGATAGCAGAGGCTGCCTACCGCAAAATCTCCGTGCACAAGCAAATGAAATGAATAAAAATAAAGTCATATACAGGAAGGGATCAGAATGTGGAGCAATTGTGATTTTTAAGTGTCCTGTTTTAAACAGGAGATCATGGCTTATATCCAACATAAACAGCAGTTCTGTAGTAGCAGCTATGGGTTTAGCAAATACACTTGAAGAAGTGGGGAAAAAGCACACAAACAATGTGTAATCTAATAGAGAACAGCAATGAAGACATCAACATTAAGAAGGAAACAGGTGGATTCTTCAGCGCTGAGAAGAACAATAGCTAAAGCCAAGACTTCATTAGAGGGATCCAAGAGGCCATCTGAACACAGAAGGAAGAATCACAAAGTGCCCGGTAAGTCAACAGGAATTACACACTCCGAAGAAAGGTAAACGAGAAGGTACTGAGGGGTGGGCATGGCTCAGAGGTTAAGAGCATGCCCTATTCTTGCACTGAACCCATTTCATTCCCCAGAGCTCCTATTAGGTGGCTCCCAGCTAACTCTAACAGCCGCCTCAGAGGATGAGACACCCTTTGGCTTCCATGGGCACACAGACAGTGTAGATGTGCATGCGTGCACGCATGAGCACACACACACACACATACACACAGAGTAAAACACAGCATGCACAGCTCAAGTACTAGAAAGAAGGACATTTAAGAGTAGGAACAGGTTTGAAGTTTTTAAATTTAAACCATATATATATATATTTTATTTTAATTTAGAAAGGAAAAAAACCCGACTTGGTCAGAAAACCTTCTCAACTTAATAAAAAGCATTAATGTATACCCAAGTTCAATTAAACCCAAGGAAGGTTAAGTACTAATATATCCACTCTTATACAAATGAAAAACTTAAAACACAGCCAGGGAAGACAGGCTCGTGGGGCACGGACACCCTGACCACGGCAGCAGTTGGCTTTTCAGACCAGAAAATAGTGGTGCTTAGCACTCTGTCAAATAATAATCTGGTGTCCAATAAAGCTGCTTCCAAAGGAACACAAGCTAAGAATGTTCCCAGATAAAGACAGAATTTACAGGTACGGAATTTCCTTAAAAGGCTGTAGGAAATGACACCAGATGGTAACTTGAATCCACATAAAAAATTAAGAACACCGGTAAAGGTAATTATGTAGGTAAATGTGAAAGATAATGTAAATGCATTTTTAAAGTTTTCTTCTCATACTTAAAAGATAATCACATAGAAAAATAAGTGTATAGTTTTGAAGTATATTACGGTTAACAGGACAGAGAGGGAGAGAAATCATCCAGGAGTATAATTTCTACATTTGGCTGGAACTCCCCATCACTCTACAGTGGAGCAATGTTAAAATGTAGCCTCCGTAACTATGTCTGCTAGTCGGAGTCAGAGATCTGGGTCTATCAGCACTCCAGAAAGCGTACTGTCGGCAAGAACCAGAAGCCAGAACCTGAATCCTTGCCTCCCAAACTGTGAATGCATCCCCATGTTAAGAAGGCCACTATGGAGTTCAGAGCAATAGTGCTTGGTTGCCACATGTGAGGCCAAAGTTCAATTCCCAGAGTTAGGAGAAAAATGTTTGCTTTGGTTTAAAGAAACTGAAAGGTTATTTTTTTAAAACTGAAAATAAGTACATAACGGATGCAAAAATGGCCAGAAAAGTGGCACGTTTAAATGAAGCATAACGCAATACACGGAGGCTGTCAGCACTTAGTTTCTTTTTCTTCTTTTTAAAGATTTTCTTTTTTTTTTTTTAAGATTTATTTATTTATTTTATGTAAGTATACTGTAGCTGTCTTCAGACACACCAGAAGAGGGCATCAGATCCCATTACAGATGACTGTGAGCCACCATGTGGTTGCTGGGAATTGAACTCAGGACCTTCAGAAGAGCAATCAGTGCTCTTAACCGCTGAGCCATTTCTCCAAACCCAACACTTATTTTCTTTAAGACTCACTATATACAGTCCTGACTGGCCTCAAGAAAGCCAATTACTTTTATTTCCGAGTGCAGGAGTTTTAGGCAGGAGCACTATACCTGCCCCACAACCACCCGCCACCACCCAACCACAATGCTATTTACATAGTGAAATGTTAAATTCCAAACTCAAAATGCAAGGTCAACGACCAGGAAAAGACAGAATAGACACCAATAGAACCACAAGAAAGCTGGAGTGACCATAGCAATAGACAGAAACTTTAGCCAAGAAAGCCCGGCAGCACTCAAGAAACTGAGCTTCAAGTAATGCATAAGTTACCTATCAAGATTCTGTCTGGAGAAGTCACAGAGGAAAAAGGAGAGGGATATGAGCATGTTAAGCATCTTAAAGCAGCAGAGGGCTGGAGCTACAGCTCGATGACATAGGCAGGCCCTGGGCTCCATCCCCCAGCACTGGGGGAATCAGCGGCTAGGGGCTGTACTGCATGTCTGTACTCACAACAGAAGCTAGGGGCTGTGCTGTATGCACACACCAAACACCTAGTCTCCTTTCAAAAGGAAAGGATCAGTAAGTCGGGAAGACACTCAAGAAAACACCTGTGCACCAACAATAACCTTCTCCAAAGGAGGTTTTATTTTAAACCGCCACATTTAGTGACAAACCATTCAGACCTGGTTTCTACCGCCACCACCAAGGCAAAATGTTCAATCGTGTTTACTAGAGATTCTAGTCAGCACAGCCAGACCTACCACCATTCTCAAAAAAAGAATTCTCACGGGGGAGGGGGGAGCCATGACAGTAAGACTTATATACAATCCGATCCTGTATGTAAGAAAGCCTATGGAATACACACACACTGTGAATACAAAGCTGATACAGAAATACCAACTGAGCAAGAGCTCACATTCTTGTGAGTCACTGGTGAGGGAACTGTAAACAGTTTACACTAGAAGATAGTCCTGTAAATAAGTAACTCAGCACTCACTTTAAAATGGAAGCTCTTGCCGGGCAGTACTGATGCACGCCTTAAATCCCAGCACTCAGGGGGCAGAGGCAGGTGGATCTCTGAGTTCAAAGTCAGCAAGTTCCAAGACAGCAGGGCTATGCTCAGAGAAACCATGTCTCAAAACACAAAAATGGAACATTTTGTGTTGAGGTGTAGTAGCACATGCCTTTTATCTCAGTACTTGCGAGGCAAAGGCAAGTGAGTTAGAGGTCAGCCTAGTCTACACTGAATTACAGGACACAAAGCGACCCTGGTTCCAAAAAAAAGTATCCATTAGGGGGGCTGGAGAGATGGTTCAGAGGTTAAAAGTGCATGTTGTTCTCAGAGAGGACCTGGGTCTGGTTCCCAGCGCTCACACGGTGACCCCTAACCACCTGCAACTCCAGCTCCGGAGGTCCAACACCCTCTCCTGCCATCTGCCAGTTCATTCACACTCGTGGTACACATACATACACTCTAGCTCACACCCATACAGAGAAAATAACTTTAAAAAAAAAAAAAAAGCACACTAAGTGAACTGCAACTGAGGAATCCTAAAAAGGCCCCCTGGAGACTATCTGCCACTTGTCTAAAGAGCACGTGCGTACAGATTAGCTTTAGTCGTGAAAAGCTTCTTCACACAGAAGCCAAATTTGTAAATAAGTTTGTAACTGAATTTGACACTTTAAAATATTCCAATACATAGAAAACTGTAAGTTACAATCATTAATTGGAAATAAATAGTATTTTTTAAATGTGGGTAATTTGGTACTTGTTACCAAATTTTTAATTCCCTCTAAGAGCCTATACTGTCCCAAATCAATATTTAAGAAATTATTAGGGAGATAACTCAGTGGATAAAGTGATTGGAATGCAAGCATGAACATCAGTTTGACCCCTAGCATCATGAAAATGTCAAGTGGGTATGGAACCACCCCCCCCAGAATAAATATGTGTATAGACATATATATACATATATACATATATACACATGCCAAAAATTTTTTTCAATGAAATGCTGATGTGTATATGGTTAAACCATGTCATTAACAAAAGAACAATGTAAATATATTAAAAATAGATTTTTTTGCCGGGCGTGGTGGCGCACAGCTTTAATCCCAGCACTCTGGAGGCAGAGGCAGGCGGATTTCTGAGTTCGAGGCCAGCCTGGTCTACAGAGTGAGTTCCAGGACAGCCAGGGCTATACAGAGAAACCCTGTCTTGAAAAAAAAAAAAATAGATTTTACTGTGTCTTACTAAAGAAATCAAAGAACAATTGTGTAGATGTTCCACCAGTTCTACCTCCAAAATCTCCCCTAAAGAGACACCTCCAATGACACAAAATACAGTCAAGCGAATTAGCCACAGTACGACTAATATAACTGCAAAACGTGGGAACCCCTGCATGCCTTAGGAAGGAGAGGTTGAAGAGACATTGCACTGCCCACATAGTGGACCACTGCACCTCTGTGCAGAATAAGGAAGTCACTGGGAACCGATACAGAGATCACAAGGGCATACGATTCACTAGAAAAACATGCAATACAGGATGCCATCCTTCACTTAAGTACAACCGTGAGCATGTTAAACACCCGCATAAGCCAAAACCACTGAGTTTACTAATGCTTGATTCTATCTAGTCTAACACCAAACAAGCTACTTCAGTTTGTCCGTTTGTGACCTCTTTGCTCAACACTGAGAAACCTTGGCATACAATCTCAATCTCTCTCTCCCTCTCGCCA
Organism: Mus caroli; assembly: GCF_978045245.1. NCBI lineage: Eukaryota > Metazoa > Chordata > Mammalia > Rodentia > Muridae > Mus > Mus caroli. The sequence continues at coordinate 108,825,687 of NW_028227263.1, read as the reverse complement.
CCCCCCTACCCCCCACATACACACACACACAGATCCTGGTATTTGTGCAGAAGAAATAAAGGCTGAATCAGAAACTGAAAGGATAGGTCACTTACACTGGAAGATGAAGACTTGGGCAGAAGAGTTTGAGAAGAGGAGGCAGTGAGCGGGAAGGTAGAAGGAAGAGTGACTGACACTTCTCTGACACCTCTCACTCAGCTCTGACTCAGAATCACAGTAACTCTCACAGACCTTCTACATGCCTCCCATATAAACCATCAATCCAGCTGGGCTGTGGAGTGAAGCCATAGTAAAATACGAAGAGCAGTGAATAAACCCAGGGGCAACGTGATCTAAGTAGAAGGAACGGAGTAGCACAAAGGGACTCTGAGCTCCAGTTTTGTGACTCCTACTACAGGCAACTGCACACAACAGAAGAGTGTTTCTCCCAGGAGTACAAACAAGCACTGCTCGAACTGCCTTAGTGTGTTTCACACAGACAACTGTGCATAAAAGCCAGGCTAGTGGATGGTGGAGAAAGAAGTCACAAACCCAGATAAGCAAATGAATCATGCAATCTCAGGTCAGAATCAAGTTGTAGTATAAAGGTATAGTTTTAATGAACTCAGATATTAAAATGTGTATCTGTCAGTGTACATACACGCATAGTTCTGCCTGATGAATAGGCCAAGCACAGCTCGGGGGCAATAATAAACCCACATAAGAAGCTGTTGGTTTCTAGGCACCACTGTCTTAGGAATGAGAGCTCCTTGGAGCAGCTCATTCTAGGGCTAGAACAGAAGAAAAAAGCACAAGATGAGACTGTAACATTCTAGTGTTTAAGAGCAAAAGTATTCAAGAGCTGAGAGAACTTAGCTGGATACAAGCCAGCGGTCTCAGCCCCTGACCCCAGGATTTGGAGGACGTCAGCTTCAATTCCAACCAGGGTGACAACGTGCCTCAGAAAAATAAAGTTTACCTTCAAACAAATCAAAGTGTAGTTTCAAGTTACAGTTTAAAACTGTGTTAAGACTGACTCTGAAACTGAGTGACACTATTTCACGTGGGTCTTCAGCAGAAAGCACAAACATGTCGTTGAACACGTTCTGTGAGGCAGACCAATTTGAAAGAAGTACACAAATAGATAAAGCAGGCTCAAAATAAGTTCATGAACATAGAAAGTGTTTAATAACAGCACACTTAAGTTACACATCTGAAGATCCAACAGTCCCACAGGAGGCTTGCATGAGGAGGTTAGCACAGGACGCCTCTCATAGGGAGGAGGAGCAGGGCGCGCCTAGAGTCGGCGTGATGGGGTACTCTGGTTGAGAGTAGGCGATTGGAAAGAAACGTGGTTTTTAAGTACAAAATGTGTGTACAGATGATCAACGACGGCTAGAAAAACTGAGCTATTATACTTTTAGGCAGCCTTTCAGATTCAGTCCCCTGTTCTGCATTATCCATTAACTAGCATGGACCCTAGCATACCACTTTACCATTAAAGCATGTATTTCATAAAACCCTGACAGTGGCACTGCTCTAGTTACAGCTGCGACTTTTCTAGGACATAATTTCACTTTGTTTAAGCAAGAATTCATTAAAGAAGCTATAAATAACCTTTAACTATTTAGCCGTGAATAGAGGGTGGACTGGGGTTGATGGCTTATTTTAGTACTGATGCGGAATGCTTTTTAAAAGCTACATTTTAGCATGCATCAAGCTAATGATCAACACTTGCACTGTAATGGTCAACCTGAGACTGAATGTCTCTTTAAGGAGTTTGGCTACAAGTAAATATAATATAATATAATATTTATTTCTTTCTTTTTTTACTGGTAGCAAAGCATCCTTGAAGAATGAAGATGTGAGGAAGACTGAAATGTAAAACAAACCAACAAACAAAAGTCCTGTGCTTTAACAAAATGTTAAAGCATCTAGACAAACTTTTTCCCCCAATGGATGGTGCCAATGACAACTGTGTGTATGGGGAGAGGAGGTGCTTGTGGGACTTGAAAACTGAAAATCTGTGGTGTGGCCTGTATAGCATATACACAAATCAAAGACATTTTATACACAACCTAAACCAGGAAGTTCACAACATTTTAGAAACCAAGTTTCATAAAAATTTTACTTCCAAAAAAAAGTTGTACAAAATATTCTTCTTCTAGTCAAATTTTCCCAAAGGGTTTGTGTAGCTTTTTGCCTTAAAGATTACAGTATGACATTCAAAGGAAGAATTTTTCAAAGAACCATACAGCTGTGAAACCTACAAGAAATGTAGATTTTTTTAAAGTGCCTTTAAAATGTAAAAGCAAGTAATATAATTGTTGAATCTATTTGAGATTTTAAAAGTGTCTTTAACATGGTCCATATGGAAAGCACAACATCACAGCTGGTACGAAACTGCCTGTGTTTAGTTGAAAACACACAAACAATATATGACAGGATTCTTTGAAAAGTAACTCAAAATGCTATTCCTGCATCCTAAGGCCAATTAGACAGTAGTCACAGAATTAACAAAGCCAGCAGAACATTACAGCATTCAAACATTTACTTTGACTTTCCAATGCCACTGATGAAGGTGAGAGAGCTCTGCCCAGCTGAGCAGGACACCTTCCCAACTCCATGGCCGAATCTGCCGCATGTCCTAAAGCGCAGCTGGAGCTACAGGCAGGGCCCATGCCCTCTAGCTTCTCTGCTGCAGCCGGGCAGCTCTGAACTTTGACACCCTCTTTGTAGGTTCCTCTGATGCTTCTGACGGAACCTCTTTTCGCTCTGGAATGGTGGGGAGGGCGTGATGAGCAATGGCTGAGTGCGGTGCTAGGGAGGGTGATAAAAATTCTTTTTCTATTACAGTTCCAGAAAAAGCCTGTAAGACAAACGTGTATATGGTGTTAAATATAACTAAGACGCACACAAAAATCTTTACCCTTCATTACCAAAACCTTTTTTTTAAACTAAAGTAACAAGAATTTTGGATAATAAACATCAAAATATTAATGGTTCAAAGAAACCAGGTAATATTATTTTTCTTAAGTACACCATCAAATCCAAGGAGTTTTTTATGGTTGACATATAACAAAACAAAATATAAGCAGAACATGGTGGCCCATGCCTTTAATCTCAGCATTCAGGAGGCAGAGGCAGGTAGATCTCTGTGAATTCAAAGCCAGTTTGGTCTACAGAGGGATTTCCAGAGCTATATAGAGAAACCCTTTCTAAAAACCAAAAAGAAAAAGAAAAAAAAGTAAAATATTAATAATAATAATGTAAAGTGTCTCTTATATCCGGGAACACAAAACATGTGACAAATAAAAAGTCCCCCAAACACACCCTCCATTATCTCCAGCTCTCTACGAAACATCACTAAACACAGAAGCGACAAGGGCATGAGAGGCGGGCTTCTGTCCAGGCTCCCTTACTTCCTTGCTGTGTGACAGTCAGAAGCTTAGTCTCACCCATGCTGGTATCATTTCTTCGGGGGGGGGGGGTATTTATTCAAGATCTTTATTGCACTTTGGCCCCGTAAAAACTAAAAACTGGAGGTGCTAAGACTAACGTGAATCAAAATAGCTTTAAAATTCTAGGACAATCAATCCAATGGTACAAGTCAGATGTGTCACCCAAACCAAAAAAGCTCTTTCATTGTGGCTAAGTGTTTGTGGAACTTCATCTAATCAAAACTAACTATGTTCAACTGAAATGAGACTAAATGACATACATATCACCACAATGTCATGATGTGTCTTTATATGTCAAGAAAAATGAAGACCAGAGAGTCACTTTTCAAAAACTACCTAGTATTTGGACCTTCTCCCCTCCTCAGAACTTAAACATAAACTGAGAACTCTGAAGTGCAAAGAGCAAGCCTGTGAGATAAGCAACACAGAACACAGAACACAGACACACACCTCAGACACTCCTGAGGGCAAAGGCTTCTTGGGGTGGTTCTCTTGGAGTTCGTCCAAACTGCTCCCGCCGGCCTCGGTAGCCACAGCCTCCTCAGAGCTGGTGCTCCGCAGGAGCCCCCGCCGGTCCTCCACATCCGCAGCACTGCTCTCACTCGTGTCACTGCACACGCTGTTCTCTCGGCTGCGAGACTTGAGGATTGACTTCCGAGGAACGTACTCTCCATTCACAACATCCACGAAGACTCTACAGCATTCAAAAAACAGAACTCCATTTTAAGGGCTCGTAACTGTAAATTAACCTACAACTTGTTTTTTGAGACGTTTTGAGACAGGGTCTCATGCAACCCAAGCTCACTTTTCACCCCTGGTTCTGCCACCCCCACATCCCAGTGCTGGAATTACACGTCTCAGTGATTCCATTCAGTCTCCTTGCTAAAATGTCTTCTCTAAACGTCACATTCAGAGTACATTTACAACTTCACTGAATGTACCTTATGTTCCTTTCAAAGCTGAAATTTGGACCCAATAAAATACAGCATGTTATTTATATGTCCCAGGTGAGAACAGCTTGATTTGCCAAAAAGAATTTTATACACCTACTTCAAAACACCAGGAATTTTCAACAGTTTGAAAATATGGGTAAAAAAATGGTAGGCATTTCAAACTGGACAGTGTAACTGTTCCCTGTTATGACAGGTGAATACGGGACAAACTCATGACAGTTGTGACAGACAAGTTCAACAAAGAATACCAGCTTCCAACTCTTCCGCGACATCTGAAGAGGACCAAGGAAGAACCACCCCATACCTCGTGTGGCCCGAGGGCTCTGAGTCTCTCACTGGAGCCTGCAGTCTTTGGGAACCTCCAAGTCAGCCAGCCTCCTGCAAACCGGGAAGGAAGGGGAGGTCTACAGGCACCAAGACCATCACGCACCTGTAAATATCAGCAGGACTCTTGATCGCAGGCAGCTCGTGGGTAGCGTGACTGCCGGCCCCACTCTTTCGTTTCCGTTTGGCTTCCTCTTTCTTCTCACTGAACTTTAAAGTGGTATTTTTCCCAGTATTTATTCGAACCTAAAATTAATTCACAAGGAGAAAAAAAAATCAAAAACTTTCAAAAAAAAATCAAGTTCCACAGTAAAAGAAATAAATCACAGTTCTCAGCAAGAGAGTCTGCTGGAACTTTCTGGCACTGAAATTATGTACATGGTCAAGTCTGACTCTTCTGTCACATTTCCACAACACTACATCTTTCTCAACAGCCGACTCCATCACCACTGTCTTTACTACTGTATGCAAAGCAAAATACATTTCAACTAAAGTCCACACTAACTATAAACTTTGCCTGGCCTTCATCTTACATGCATTTGCGACTTAATCCATGTGCTGCTAGCCTGAGTCACAAGTGCAGTAGCAGATAATGCTCAACTGTGTAAACTGCTTTAAATACTGCTAACCTCAGGGAAAAAAATCAGACTAAGTAAAAGCTAAATGTGCTCAGGACAGTAAGCTACTCTTCTGTGACGATCCAGCATTCATACCACACTCTCCCTAACAGTCCTTCTAACAGTGTTTGCATGTCTAAGGAAAAGCCTTTAAAGGAAGGGAGGAAGGAAGGAAGGAAGGAAGGAAGGAAGGAAGGAAGGAAGGAAGGAAGGAAGGGAGGGAGGGAGGGAGGGAGGGAGGGAGGGAGGGAGGGAGGGAGGGAGGGAGGGAGGGGGGGGGAACAAGGGGGAGAGGGAGGGAAGGAAACCAGCAATCCTTCAGTTTCAACTGTTCCCCAAAAAATTCCAAAGACCCTTTAGCTTAATGTATTAGAATTAATTAATAAAAATACATGTAATTATTTCACTTTCTAAAAGGGTAAGGATAACTAAACCATAAGAAATAATAAGTAAACATTTAGATGCCTCCTTACAGAGGCCCTTGGTCCTGTGAAGGCTCTATGGCCCAGTATAGGGGAATGCCAGGACCAGGAAGCAAGAGAGGGTAGGTTGGGGAGCAGGGGAAGGGGATGGGGAGTTTCAGAGGGGAAACCAAGAAAAGGGATAACATTTGAAATGCAAATAAAGAAAATATCTAATTAAAAAACAGGAAAAAATGTCTCCTTACACAATAACCAGGCACTGCAGATTGCCCTACTGACCAGCAGGGAACCTGATTGCTGCTGACCAGCTCTGCCTTATAGCCCCTCAGATTCCCTAAAACATACATCCAGGTCCCTCAGCACAGCACACAGGGAAGGAAGAGGATAGGGGTGGACTGATGGTAGCCCACCCTTCACCCACAACTAGTCAACTTTTGCCCATTTTAAATACTTCTACAATCAGGTATGGAAGAACAAAAGCTTTGGATACTAAGCAAAGTTTGAAAGCAGTGGATCACAAGAGCTCTATAGTCACTGTCAGCTCCAAAATCTAAACTCTAAACCCATTATTACCCATTTTTCATCCCTCAACCCAACTTTTCCTTGCTGTTCAGGATAACAGTATTCATTTGACACCTACATAAAAAGAACAACCTGGTTCCCCTTGCCCCAAAATAACCTTGTCTTGAAGCCATTTTCAGATCTGAAAGCAAACCAAAAGAGAGCCCTGGAATAAGGGCAGGTGAGCCACAGCCACTGCAGTCAAGAGTACATTTAGTGGGCCTTCTGAGAATGACAGGCTGACTACCATCACTAACTATTGTTTTTCTTTTAAGGTGAAGTGGTTGGATAAGAGGAAAAGGTGCTTTTCCTGTTTGATAGCATTGGCAATCCTAGTCAATGTTAATGTTCTTTCTAAAATACAGCATGGATGACATTTAATGACTACAAAGTTAGAAGTATACAAACCCTTTTAGGTTCAACTGTATGAGAGAAGTATATTGTTGGAATAGAATTATCTGCTGAAATAGCGTGGTCACTTTCATTATCGTCATCTTCATCATCGTCGTCATCTTCTTCTTCTTCATCATCATCTTTGTTGCTGTGGTAAGAATTTGAGCCATTCACTGAATAGTTCAGACTATTGATTTGACCATTAGGGAGTCCTGCATTTCCAGCATGCCTTTTACAGCTGCTGGAGGCAGAGGAGTCTGCCACTGGAGACACTACATTCACACTTGTGTCTTCACCTTCCTTTTCCTCCTCAGAAGACACTGTGTCTTCTCCATTTGCAATCACAGTATCAGGTTTACTAGATGATGAAAGAAAATATGGATAAGGTTTAAAAAATACAGACAATAGAAATAATCACTCTTACAAATCTCAGCAGACTGTAGCTACTCAAAACATAAGAGCTCACAGGACACACGTATATTTTTATCTCTGAACACTGGCCAATGTAGCATGAATACAATCTAAGAAATTTGGTAGGCATGGTGGTTCTCATTTTTAATCCCAGGTCTCAGGAGGCAGGAAGATCTGTGTTCGAGGCCAGCTTTATCTACAGAGCAGCACAAGTTCCAGGACAGCCAGGGCTACACAGAGAAACCCTGTCTCAAAAAACAAAACAAAAAACATGAACACCTGTTCTCTCTCTCTCTCTCTCTCTCTCTCACACACACACACACACACACACACACACACACACACACACACACGTTAAAAAAGAAAAAGAAATGTCTAAGAGGGTGCCTGCTCTATTTCCTGAGACCACCCCTACCTGCTACACAAGAGTTCTAACCTCATGCACTCTTTCTCCCCACCACCACCTCCTTCTCTCTTTCAAGTTCCAACCTGTAAATCTATAATAAAGCTTCTCTCCAAAACTAAAAAAGAAATTTTAAAAACACATGTCCTCCTATTTTTAAGAGCAGAAATTCATCCCCTATACCCACAAACCATGATATACTATTATTTTCTAATTTTTACCTCAGAAATGTGTGTAGCAATATGGACTGGGAATTTGTAAGATAAAGGATTTCTGCATGTGCATATGAATGTATATTTACACACAAATGCACATTTATCACGCTTCGTTCCATAAAGGATCTGAAGACCTTACAAAAATAACCGAACTAAAAATGCAACAGAACTGAAATGACATCATGCAAAAATAGAGGGAATCATGACTAAGACTCTTAAATCCAGCACGGGTTTTAAAAAAATGAAATAGCTAGAAACAATGAAAAATATGAAATAGTTACATCAAGACATAGGTGAAGTGGTAGGGAAAATTCTTCTGCATTTCATGTCCTACTTTTCACAGAAACTATTGCATATGGCATATCACTTAAGCAAAATATCTAGGGACTTCTGGAGTCGCCAACTTCATACAGCACTCTGACAACTGTGAGCGCTAAGGCCTGACTCAGATAGCAGTCTGGTGACGCTTCTCACACACAGAACCACCAGACGACATTATAAACTGCCTGCTCAATAAACAGAAAGTTTGTAAATGAAATACAAGGACAAACATTTTCAGTATCAAATTTAAATTCAAAGCCATTTTTTTTCTTTTTAACCAGTCATTGGAGCATAGAGCATTATCCTGCAAACAGTATAAAATTATATCATTTAAAATTTGTTATTTAGGAGTGGTGGCCATGGCACTGTAGAATGCTTGTCTTACAGGATAGAGGCATTAATTAGTTCAATCCCCAGTTCCTCAAAAAACAAACTGGTCACTTTTAAGTTCTTTGTTGTTGTTGTTGTTGTTGTTGTTGTTGTTGTTAGTACTAATGCAATCACTGACTATCAAGTATAATTGTGTGTGTGTGTGTGTGTGTGTGTGTGTGTGTAATATGCGAGATCTGAGTAATATGGAAATTGTGATTTTCAGTGTAGGTATTTACACAGAAGGAAATATCCTACAAAAATGCTTATATAAGGGCATGCTGATCCTTCTACAGTTTTCTGCAATTTCTTCAATGAGTACACACCATCTTATAAATGAGGAAAGATACATATTCCCTTGGAAAGCTAATTTGCCATTAAGTACCTTTCAAGTTCACCCAGCAGCTCTTCTTGTCTCTCCAGCTCTTCAAGTCGAGCCCACAGTTCATCAGCGTCAAACGTATCCTTGGATTTTACACCATTTTCAAAATCTGCTTCAAAAATATCTGAAGTTTTTGGTTTGGAATGAGGTTTGTGAGCAATTCGTTGTTTTCCTGTTTAAAAAGGAAATGCCATGACTGTTAGTCTACATGAGACCCCGTCTTTTGGGAAAAGTGTTGAGAAAGATAGGGCCCTTCACAAGCGCTGCTCAGCTTCCTGAACCCGCTCAGTCACCCTGTTCAAAGAGCAGCCACCGTAGCAGTCGAAGGAGTTCTAGGACCTCAACATCACACAAGCACAAAGTCACAGTGCACCCTGGCGACCATGCGGAACTCCACCCGAGTAATATCCACTCGCCACCCAAACTCAAGAGAATCCAGTTATGAGAGTGATATAAAACGTCCTGCCATGGGATACTTCAAACCCTAAGGCACCGCCAAGAATGCTTACTCCAGGAGGAATTGATAGAGGCTAATCTCTGGAAAGTTCTATTATAATTTTATATATGAACAATACTCTCTTTTAAATTGCTTTATTTTATTTGCAACTGTCATGTGGTGGCAGGAGATAGATCAAATATGAACGCAAAACTATCTGCTTTTCATTTAAAAACAGATTTTTCTTAATAAAGCAAATTAAAGTTTTGAAGGCAGTAATGAGAAGTCTAAAGTACTATCCATTATGAGATTTCGTTCTACCAGATAACCTCAACCCTATCTATCTTATGTTCAAATTCCCATCTCAAATAACAAATAAACCTTTATGTAAAATGTGACACATATCCAGAAATTTTCCTCTTTTTCTTTCAGGATCTCACTATGTAGCTCTAGCTGTCCTGGAACATATCGATATGTAAAGTAGGCTGGCCTCAGACTCACAGATCCATCCTGCCTCCACTTCACAAGTGCTGGGATTAAACGCCTGTGGCTGACTGACCTGAAGGTTTCTAAATTTAAAAGCATTGAATTATATGTGATTGACTCATTCTTTGGGCAGTACTAATTCTACAGTGGTAACAATGCTTATGTTGTAGACTTTCAGCACACATAATTTGTCACTCCCAACAAAATCCTTGTCCTGTGCTCTGATATCTGCTTCCTCTCTTTCACCTCCTGAAGCACTGCCACTTCCTGACATCTGTGATGCTTTAATGTAAGCACTATGACTAGAATGTGGTTCCTGCCAGTCTTCCCTTTTAACTAGTGTGAACTTGAAAAATAGATGTTGAAAATATTCTGCCAGGCAGTGGTGGCACAGTCTTTAATAATAGCACTTAGGAGGCAGAGGCAGGCAGATAGTTTGAGGCTGACCTGGTTTATACAGTGAATTTCAGGAGAGCCAAGGCTATACAAAGAAACCCAGTCTTCACACACACACACACACACAAAATAAGTGTTCTACAGTTGTAAATTACAAATCTCTTAAACTATTCAGGACCTTAATACAGAACAACTGGTGAAGGAGTCAGTGTTTTCACAGGATAATCCCGAACTTACAATCCATCCTTGGCAAAGACGTTTGACTGGGCGCACACAAAACCACTGTAGGTACTTAGAAGCACAGACTAAAACATGTGTGTAGTATTTCCTCAAAAACACTATCTAAAGCTTAAAGAGAAATACCTTGCATACACTAGCAAGATTTTGCTGAAAGGACCCAAATATAGCTGTCTCTTGTGAGACGATGCCGGGGCCTAGCAAACACAGGAGTGGATGCTCACAGTCAGCTATTGGATGTATCACAGGGCTCCCAATGGAGAAGCTAGAGAAAGTACCCAAG